>NC_056749.1:811317351-811412351 GCF_019279795.1 Protopterus annectens | reverse complement strand
ATATAGGATTTCCTAGATAGTTTTATTATGTAGCACAGTGTGGGCGACAGTGATGAGTGATACCTTATTATTCAGAGCAACTGCAACACTCACAATGCCATACAATACCAGAGTAAACAGTACCAGTACAGGGTATCAAGCTTTTATTTCTTGTTCATATCTGACAGACCTGTGGGAGCAATGTTTGTTAGCACTACCTGAATGTTACCACACAAATTACCAGAATCCACATTAGTATTATGCGCCTACATCTCACTCTGTTACTCTACACACTCTGGTCACAGCTTAAGAACATGGGGGTGTAGATGGGACATACTTGACTTATTACTCTCATAAGTAAGTTGGGAGGGTGGCCTAATGGTTAAGGTGTTTTGCCTTACAAACACAAGGTGCAGGGTTTGAGTCTCACAACAATCAGTTGTGTTTGCTGCCTAAACATCTGGGATCATCCCACTGATTTCCCAGGGTGACAGTTAGCAGATATGGGCCAATATACTTGACATTCTGGAAATATCTGTACAGTTGTAGGGTATGATTCTGTATGCAGCCTACTTCCACTCCCAGGATTCAGACCATGGCTGTGTCTGCTAACATTAAAACACTGTCCATCACAGTTGTGTGTGTGCTATATAGACATTGCTGTATATCTCTTATCTGATTTCTGTGTATAATTCTCCTGTGGTTTTACATTCTGACTTTGTATTACATCACTCTTATACAGGATTTCCTAGACAGTTATAGTATGTAGCAGAGTGTGGGTGACAGTGATGAGTAATACCTTATTATTCAGAGCAACTGCAACAATAACAATGCCATACAATACCAAAGTAAACAGTACCAGTACATTGTATCAGTCTTTTATTTTTGGGCGCATTGTTCATATCTGATGGACCTGCGGGAACAATGTTTGTTAGCACTACCTGAATGTTGCCACATAAATTAGCATGTTTCACATGATGTATTATGCACTTACATCTCACTCTGTTACTGTACACACTCTGGTCACAGCTTGACAACATGGGGGTGTAGATGGGACATACTTGGCTTATTACTCTCATAACAGTTTGTGGAGTTGCTATAGTGACAGGTTTGTTATTATAGATGTGTGACAATCAGTTGTATTTCTCGTTTGCAGCCTATACGTCTGGAATCATCCCACTGATTTCCCAGGGGTGCAGAGTGACAGGCAGCAGATATGGGCCAATTTACTGGACATTCTGTACATATCCATACAGTTGTAGGGTATGATTCTGTATGCAGACTACTACCACTCCCAGGATTTGAACCATGGCTGTGTGTGCTAAAAATACAACAGTTCACATCTCAGTTGCATGTGCTATTTGAAGTTTTTTGTCTGTCTTTTCACTGTATTCTATCTATGTCTATCTCAGTTTTACTAAATGACCTCTGGGGATTACACAAGTCATATACAGACATTCCTACACATTTTATTTATGTTGCACAGTGTGGGTAACAATGCTTAATACAACAGTACTATTACATGATTGCAAATCTACATTACCATATGATACCCGAGTAAACACATGCAGTCCAGGAGTTAGACCTTTATTGTCAGGCTACCATGCTTTTATTTACATACAACCTATATGAGACTCTTCCTGACATATTATCTGGTGTATGCAGTACTTACCTTAAACAATACAGGTTTTATACAGGCAATTAACTTACTAATATGTTTAGATTTATTTCCTATGACAGTACATGCAAGAGTATTACTAACCTGCCTCACGTCGCAGCCTCTCCAAGCAACATCTATGGGTGTCCTGGTTCACAGCCCACTCACTTGCCACTGTAAAGGACATAAGAGGAATATTTAGCCATACGTATCCATAATATACATGAGCTGGCAATTATTAAACAGGTAGTGGAGTGATACTTACACACAGCTGGGACCTCCCCTGTCCTCCTAGCCTCTTGGATCCACTGATCTACGAGAGCCCCCTTTCACCACTTCAGGTCATCATATTGATGCCTGACCTGCTCAGCAGTTCAAGGTATGCCAGTGGCACTGGTGAGGTCATGGGCGAGATGGTCCCAGACGTCTGCTTTATATTGGTAACCCTGCTATTGGCCCTGTAGCAGTCTCTGCTCATGGCCTTTGACAAGGAGTCCTGCCATGACTCTGGACTCCTGGATGCCCCAGTGCTGCACCCGAAAGTGCACACCCTCTCCCATTCCAGACATGGTGCTTGTAAGGGGTAGCTACAACCAGTTATGAGATGTATTCCCACCTGTTGGGTTGAAATAGGGTTGATTTCCCACACTTTGACATGATTGGATGGTTTTGAAAAGGCTGAACTATGGGTAAACCTGCTTACCTAAGGCTGGCATTGTTTAAAGGGAGTATACCAATGGGAAAATTGTGTTAGCTGGCCTGCACATTGCTTACACCTACTAACCTTGCCTGTGCAATGTTTAGCATTGCTTAATATTTAATTTGCATTATATTTGCTTTTTGGCATGGATTTATTATTCATTACATGTTATATATGTGTCTGGTATCCATGATTCATGTGTACATACAATGTATGGGGTCCTTGTGTTTATTAGGGGACTTCAACACTTTATTACAATTACACCTCACATCTGGGCTTACTGCAGTACTCCAGTTCACATATTTATGTTATGTAGTAGGTTATAGAACATAAGACTGTATATAGATTCCTTTCACATGTTCAGTTTGATTTTACTATAGTGATGATTTGTTTGATGATACCTCAGTTTCATGTACTGCTGTGATAGCTTAGTAATTAACTACTGTGACTATAGTGTACATGGTCCTGGGTTCAAGACCTGCAAAGGCTGTTTATTTTGTAGCTGGGAAGAACAGCGGCTGTTGGATACAGAGTGATTAAGCATGTCTAAGCACTTGTAAGCGGGTTTGCGTGAGGGTAAGCAATGCTAACCTCCAGTTAAATATGCTTACAGAGAGATTTAATATTGCTTACCCTGTGTGTGCATTGCTTACCCCTGCACAAATGGACTTAATCCCACATACTAGTGCTTGCATATGCTTACTTCTGCTTACTACTGCTTAATAGTGCTTACACTTGCTTACTAGCGCTTATTCCTGCTTACCGGTGCACTCATTTAGACAGTAATGTCTAATGGTTCTTGAGAAGATGGGGGATTTGGAACCTATGTGAAGTTATCATTCATTACACATTTTACTTTCCATTTGTATCCCTGATTCCTGTGTACATATACTGTATGGGGCACATGTTATTATCTGTGGACTTTGCAACATTATGTCTCTGACACCTCACATCTGCATTTAATGCAGTACTCCAGTTCACAAATATATGTTATTTAGTAGGTTATGCAATTAAAAATATTGGTCATTAAGTGATTTGACAAGGAAAACGGAATGTGCTGAAGTGGGATTTGAACCAGGAATAATTGCTCATAAGGCGAATGCTCTGCCCACTACACTATTGCTATACTGCTTCCTTTGCATATATCTTGTTTTTTATCCTCTTCTGCCATTTAAGCTGCATTAACCATAGCTAAGCGATGGGCAAACCCACACACCTATTGTTAAATTTAATCTGTTTCATAAAAAATATAAAGTATCTTTATATTTTTTGTGTTAACTATTGCTCTTGTACATGTTGGGGGATGTTGCTGGGGGTATGCATACACCTATGGGTGGTCTCACTCATTCTTTTAGGACTTTCTGCTGTTCTTCATTGCAGGGGCATGTATATTCTGAACACTCTGCCCTCAGACATGTACCCTGCACTCTTACATGCTCCCTGTAGGATTAGGAGCTCAGGCAGTGTGCCTTCATTAATATGCATGGCATGCTGCTGTCCTGCTCCTAAACGGCTGCTTCTGTGCAGGACTAAGCTAGTCCTGCACGTAAGAATAATAAATCCAGGGGATTGCCATGTCACTATAGCCATGCAGGTGTAGACCGTCCCCCTAATAAGTGTTGCAGTATAATCCATGTGACAGAATACACTGGTAGACATACCTGTTACACTCCCACTCTGTATATTGGAATTCGCACATACATGAGCTTCATAGAAATACTTCAGTTGTGCATGACTTATAAGTCATCATAGTTACCCTCTTGCACCGTACATTGTAAATACTTCAGTTGTGCATGACTTATAAGTCATCATGGTTAGCCCTCTTACACCGTACATTGTAAATACTTCAGTTGTGCATGACTTGTAAGTCATCATGGTTAGCCCTCTTACACCGTACATTGTAAATACTTCAGTTGTGCATGACTTATAAGTCCTCATGGTTAGCCCTCTTACGCCGCACATTGTAAATACTTCAGTTGTGCATGACTTGTAAGTCATCATGGTTAGCCCTCTTACACCGTACATTGTGCAGTCACCTGACTAGCACTGCTTATTTCATATTCTCATTATCTTTGAAATACACAGTGTGCTCAGGACTTGCAGCATGCAATACCAATGCCCACTAAATATCTTTGTAAAAAAGATTATGTGACATGGAGTTCATTCCGACAATTTCATAACAAAGCCTACATGACTTACCCAGTGAAACTATAGGATGTAGGATATTACAGCACAGTGAGTCAAAGAGACTTATGGAAATTTCTGGACTTTTCAGACATGGCTTTATAATCTCTGGAAGCTGTCGTATAATGCATATGGTTATGCCTGTCTATCGATCGATCTGTTGTCTGCTAAGATGTAGAAGCATATACATGTGTGTAAAAGATTTGTGCAGCCTACACTGGAGAGCAATATGTAACAACAAGTCAATACTGGTTCATACATGCCAGTAATGAAGTTTACTGTCGACACAAGTTAACTGTAGTAATACATTTCCACTCTGATCCTAAACATTACTAGGAACTATAACATGTAAGACAGACTGTTATGCATGCTTGGAAACATAGTTATATGTGTAGGGATCCCAGAAAATGGAATTCACAATTGTCATTAACATATTAATCAAGAGAATGAGTTCCTATTCATGTGGGAAAGATTTTATGAATATATCTAACAGTAATCATGGCACACAACATAGTCACAAATGTGGCCTAAACAGTTAATAGAAAATATAGCCAACAAACAAATGTGCAAAGTTTATCAACTACATCTGTAAAGGAGATCACTGCTATGCATAATAATAGGTTCTAGGCCTCTATTTTTTCATATTTGTTGCAATATTGTTTATTGATCAAATGTGTAAAGTTAATGGCAATGCATTATGCAGATGACCACTGTTATGTGTTCTGGAGGTAGGGGAAGCACTCCATTTTCTGGGTTGTGGATGCATTTATGCTGCTTCTTTATATTTATTGACATTGTACTGCAATTTAATGAAAGGAATAGTTTATAAATCATGTAAGTAAAGGTAGGAGAAACCATAACAGAACACACCTGTGTAGCATTTATTGTTCTGTATGAATACAGCTGAATGATGTCACCACCATTAACTGCAACAGCTGTGTGTTTTAGTAGCAACTTAGGAATTGGATGCACTTGAATCATATGGATAACCCTTGGAAACATTTACAAGATATTTGAGAGCCCTTTTAAGAAACAGTGAAAAAGCATTAAAGAAACATTTGAAACCAACGAACAACACTGAAGAACATTTTAAACCATTTGAAAAGCATTTGAATAGCTCTTAAAAATATTAGAAAACAAAATGCTACTACTCTGTTTCTGTATTTTAAAGTGCAAGGAATGATTCTTTCTTTTTCTGTTTTTATGGTGTATCTGTGAAGACAATATGTAACAGAACAGTAATCTTAAAATACCCATTAAAGTGATTTTTGTGTCCAATAGGGTTCATCTGGTTAATAGATGAAATTAGTACAATATTCAAATGTAGTTCAGTGAAACATAATTTATATGGTACTGAAAAAAAAGTTTTTCTTGTTTAATTTGTCTGTGAACTGCAATAAATGAAAAGATCATCAGCCAGACTGAATAAAGCCTACACAGTCCATTTACATTGTGTGCGCACTGTGGCATGATGCACACATGGTAGCATGGCCTACACAGTCCATTTACATTGTGTGCGTACTGTGGCATGATGCACACATGGTCGCATGTTTTCGATTCAGTAAGCAGCTCTACATGGTATAGAGCAGTGCAGCACCACACAAATAAGATAAACACTGCGGCATGCAAATTACAGCATAAACAGCTGGATTGTATGCTAATCAACCAATCCAATACAGAGGAGTTAATCAACAAGCTATAAAGCAACCATGTAGACTCAGTGTTGGTTTTCCCTGTGAAATTTAAAACCTACTGAAATATAGCCACTGAAAGGAGTCTACAAAGAAACAATGTTAGTGACTGCTATTACTTTAATTCATGTGTTTGTGCAACAGGCTGAAGCCAATGCTGCTGCTGCTGTTGCTGCTAATAGACCACGGCCAAGAAGGACAAGAGTTTTCAGGCCCCATTTACGTTATCACAATCTACATGATGTGGAAATTGTAGAGCACTACAGGGTGAATAGAGTCACACTACAGGAACTCTGCAACCTCTATCGTCTTCAACTCAGAGCCAGGGCAATCTGAGGGGAACCCATCCAAGTGGAGACAAGGGTATGTGTAGCATAGGGTCATGATAGAGGTGTCACAGGCATCAGCATCCAGGATTCTCCATCAATTCTTGAATGCTATGCTCCAACATGCTAGTGAACACATATATTTTTTTCCATGCTCCTGAGGATAGTGCCAAATTTATGCAGGACTTCTACCCTGTAGCACACTACCCTGAATCACTGGGTGCCATGGATTGCACATGTAGAAATTAAGGCATCATCCAGGGTCAGTGCAGGCTCTACATAAATAGAAATGGCTTCCACTCAATTAACTGCCAAGTTGTGTGCAATGCCAAGGGAATCATCTTGAATGTGTGTGCTGGCAATCCTGACAGGTGATATGACTCACATATCTGGCACACCTCCCACCTGCATCAGAAGCTTGTTAGGAAAGATATCCCACAGGGTATTTTACTTGAGGATGCAGATTATGCACTGGAACCATGGCTGATGCCACCCATCAGAAATGCATACACACCCACTGAGGAATGCCATAATGAGACACACGCTCAAACCACAAATATAACAGAGTGTGTATTGAAGTCATGGTTCCAGTGCCTAGATACATCTGGGGAGCTCTGCAGTACAGTCCATGGGCATGCACTGAAATATTCAGTCCAGGTTAGTGGCACAGCACCATGCTTCAAAGATCATCCATGTGCAACTAACAATGGGCAAAACTGCAATTCAAATTGTAGCTTGCTACAGATCACCCACCATGTCCCAGGACCCCCATTCCATGTTTCTGGAAACACTGGGAAACATAAAGGTTCTACCAAACACCCTAATATTGGGTGATTTCAATTACTCAAACATTAACTGGGAGAACTACTCAAGTACTAACTCCCTTGCCCAACTTTTCCTTGAATTTATAAACTCAAATGCCCTGGTTCAACTGGTCAACACTCTCACTAGAGGTGACAACATATTGGACCTGGTCATCACCAACATGGGTGACCAGTGTTCCATACCAGAGGTCAACCCCTCACTGGTTAGATCTGACCATAAACAAATCACTTTGGATAGCCATATTCCGCCCCCACCCCGGACAAGAAGCCACTGTGAAATACTTTTCAATAGCAAACTTCACATTGCTTAAGACTGAGGTGGAAAGTTTCAAAGCCCCCATACTGAAGGATAACACTGTCCAAGCTGCAAAATCCTTTACTAATGCATTCTACGGGCAGCTACAAGAATGCATGGATTGTGCCATCCAAAGCAAAACCAAGACTCACTCCTCCAAGAAAAGGAAACCAGTCTGGTGGACTCCTGCCATAAACAAGCTATACAATAGAAGGAGGAAACTAGTACAGAAAAGAGTAAAATCCCAAGAAGGGAAGACAACCCTGATCAGCATCAGCAAGAAACTATGATCCCTCATAAAATCATCCAAAGCGAGCTTTGAAAGAAAAATTGCCAAGGACTCCAAAGATAACAACAAGGCATTCTTTAGCTATGTCAAGAACCTAAGCGGTAATGCTCAGATCTGCTCGGAGTTAGTGCAGAATGGCACAAAATACACTGAACCGACCAATATCGCCAACATCCTGGCAGACAGGTTCAGCTCAAACATCATCCACCTCTCACCCCCAAAAGGGCCCATAACCATACCAGAAGAATGTAGAGTCCCTGAAATCACAGACACTCAGGTTAAATCAGCCCTCTCCAAAGCCAAAAACACAGCATCAATGGGACCGGACGGTGTCCCAGGCTGTGTCCTACATGAGCTCAAAGACGAAGTAACCCTTCACCTAAACACACTGTTCAAGCTCAGCATCTCCACAGGCTACATACCCATAGAATGGTGCACAGCAACGGTTATTCCACTCCACAAAGGTGGAGCCATAACAGTCTCCGGGAACTATCACCCTATAAGCCTGACTAGCTTGGTCTACAAGTCTATGGAGCGCATCATCATGGAACTCATTAACAGAGACATTGGGAACATCCAAACACTGGAAATTACCCAGTTTGGCTTTGTTAAGGGCAGATCATGCCTCCTAAACCTGGTGGACCTCTTTGAGACAGTTACCAAGGCTATAGATGAGGGAAAGGTGGTACACACAGCCTACCTAGACCTCGCTAAGGCCTTCAACACCATTCCCCATTCTGGTATTATAGACCAGCTCACCAGCCTGAACATAAGCCCCTACATCACAAGATGGGTTGCCAACTGGCTCACGGACAGAACCCACATGGTGAGAGTTGCAGGAGCTAGGTCCGAATCTAAACCGGTTGCAAGTGGCATTCCCCAGGGCTCAGTCCAAGGACTGCTCCTGTTCGGCATATACTTCTCAGAGGTACAGGCAAGCACAGGAGGACTATGGCTGACCAAGTTCACAGATGACTGCAAACTAGGGGCTATAATTGACTCTCTGGCTGACACAGACATCCTCCAAAAGGGTCTAACTGAGATGGATACCTGGTGTCAAAATAATGGCCTCAAGCTAAATGCCAAAAAGTGCATAGTCATCCTCTTTGGAAAAAACAAAGTATCCACAAACTACCACATAGGTGGTAGTCCTCTAAATACAGAAGACGTAATAAGGGATCTGGGGATCCAAGTAGATAGTAATCTCACTTTTGATAATCACATTGCCAAAGTGGTTAGAAAATCCTTGTGTGTGGCCCACCTAATCACAAAAGGGTTCGAATCCAGATCAAAAGAGGTCATTGTGCCCCTCTACTCATCACTCATCAGACCAATCATAGAGTACAATGCCCCATTTGGGATGTAAGTTTACAAGACACCTGCAACAGCTGTAAAGACCACAGAAGTACCTCACCAAGAGGATTACTGGCCTCAAACAGATGCTCTATGCAGCTCGACTGAAGAAACTCCAGTTGTACTCAGTTGCATACCGCCTACTCAGAGGTGATCTCTGCCTGACATACAAGGCTATGAACAACCCAGAATTGATGGACATGCTCCACCTAAAGAAAACCATATCCCCTCGAGCCACATGCTCCAGGGATCTAAACCTCACCACAACAATAAATAGGACGTGCTGGAGGGCTAGATTCTTGTCCCAGAGACTTCCCATGCTTTGGAACAAGATCCCAATCTACATTAGGCAGAGCTCCTCGCTAACACCCTTCAAAAGAAACCTTGACGAGTGGATGGGAAACAGAAAGTTTACATCGGGAATCACTTCAGTGGCTTTGCTGGACAGAGGCACAGGGAACTAATCTAAGGGGGCAGCGAAAGCCAACACATTCAGGCAGATAGTCTAGTACCAACCTATGAATCTATTCACAGTATGTGCCATGTTACACAACTTCATCAAAAGAAAAGAGCTTCAGCAGGGTCAACAAGTGGAAGGGGAACACATCCCACTGCCATTGGCAATGTCTCGGCAGCCACACGCAGGTGTGGAGTTAGAGGGGGAGCCAGCAGCTGCTGTGGGTGTAAGCAGACATAGGTATGCAAATATGTCCTCTCATCGGCTATGAGACAATACATAGCACACAAATTCACCACCAAATGACTTAAAACCTTACTCCTATGCACATACATAAAGTAACATTGATGCCAGGCAACTCTCACAACCTTTACCTATTAGCTGTGTACTGTTTGCATTAGTCAGCCCTCAACTAAAACTGTTGCAATTGTTGGATTTACATGATAAGTGTTGAATCTGGAGTGTATTGTGTAATAATATGGATGACTGCATACCTCCCAACCTCTCAGAAAAATAATTCTGGATAAAGCCATATATACTGGGGGACAGAGGTAAAAAAATAGGAACAATTTTTAAATATTGCTCTTACAGACTTAAAAAGTAGATAGAACAACATGTTTTGCATTAACATTATTTTTTGAAGGGTATGAAGTCTGAAATTCAAATGGTTGTCATTATTTTCTGACTTAAATCTTCAATAATCTGCCAAAGATTTGCTAGAAAACCACAATTTTATGAAAAATGGACCAAAAATATGAAGAAAAAATCTGGAAATTTTGCAAAAATCTGTACAGCTGACTGGCATATTCTTGCATTTCATGACTTGGTAGTGTAAGCAAGTAAAAGGTGGGAGATGAGTACAGAAATGATCTTACCATGTGACAGCAGAGACTTATTTGACTCATATATGCCCATTATTAAGTAGTAGGCCTCAGGCATCTAAGATTCACACAGTCACACCTCTAAAAAGTAGTGATGATGACTGCATGCCCTCAGTTTAGCATCATAAGTTTGTACTGGAAAATCATTAAGGAGAGAAGTTAGAAAGTAATGATACACATTGCAGTTTCAGACTTCACAATCCTCACAAGATTATTCACAATGAAGTTGGAAATTTTGATGCTATCAACTGTCTAACTTTTTAAGACCAATATAAGTAAAAGATACAATTACCAGTTCAACATCACAAATGCAGATATACTGAGCACTAAGTCAGTTGGAGTATCAGACACAAAGTTTATGTATCACTGAATCCAAAAGATACAAAACAGGAATATGGCAAAGTTATCATCACTTCCACAGGATGTTGTGTGTGTGGTGGTGGTGGTGGGGGGGGGGGGGGCAGGAAGCCTAGGCTGAAACAAAAAATTGGTGAGTGTGTGTGAGTAAGAAAGAGAAGCAGACAGACATTTGGATAAACCAACAAATGGCCAGTGAGACAAAATGAGTTTTAAGCTGCATGGCTGAACCATGTAACTGTTGTGTGTATGTCTGTAGGGGTCCTCCAGGTGAAACTGGTGGGTAAGTGTCTGCATGAACACAGTCAAGCTATGTGCTAGCTGTATGTCCTGGCATGTTAGGCAAGTGTGAGCCATGCATTATAAAGGTGACAGTCTGTTATCATCCCCACCCATGAGAACCGGCTCTGCCAGGATTTGCACTGGTACATCCACACCCACGGTCAGATGCACTGCTGCTACCTGAACATGATGATGTCAACTGGATGAGCTGCCCAGGACCCTGATCACATGGCCTGCTGCTTCTGGGTGTGGACAGCTCCTTTGCTCAGTGGAGCAGTGGAAGTACTGCAACTACGGGACCGTGATCATGCACTGTCATGTGGGCTAACAGTAGATGTTGTGGCTAACCCATGCCCATGAGGATGCTGTCTCCCTCACAGAAGATGTTCCATCACAGCCACTGCTCATTCCAACATGTCATTCATCCAATCCATTGAATCGGCAACATAGTGGAGGCAGTCAATCATATCAGCCAGTGCCACATCTACAACCCTAGGCATTTCTCTGGAGCACCCATGGGAACATGCCTGTGCCTCCATGATGGCCCTAAATATATGTTGAGTGGCACAGGAAGAGACAACTGGATCAGGTGAATGATGGACAGCAGGCATCCTCTGAGCACTCTTAACCACCCTCCTCTGTGGCACCTTGGCCATACTTTGGCTACATCCAGAGTCAACAGGCACTGAAGTCACAGTAGCCACACTTCCCTGATCAGTTACCTCACCCTCCACCTGTCCAATATCTGAGAGCTCACTGGAATAGGTAGGTGTAGACCTACTGGCTGTGTCTTATAGAATTACAGAGGATGGCTGTATGTGAACCTCAGTGTTAGATTCAACCTTTGCACCCTCCCCCCCCTCGACTCTGCCTCTGTTTGGCTGCCATCAGCAGTCTGAGGATCCAGTTTGTTTAAAAGGAAACAAAAAAAAAAGCAAGGAAGAAGTCCACAGCAAATAATAACAAGGAAGAAAAAGAAACTGACAAATAACTAAAGGAAAGAGAATACGTAGTAAAAAGGACACCTCTTTGTTATGTAAGACACTGGTTACAGGGGATGATAATATTTTTCTATCAAAAAGCCATAAGTCTACAAGAAAAAAGGCATCATTTTTCCAACAGAGAAGGTAGAAAAAAAGGCAAGCGGCAGGTGAAAAGGAAGTAATCAAAACTGAATATGGAAGGACTGAAGAACATTACTGTAAGAAAAGAGAAGAGAAAGACAGATGTTGACTACATGGCTCAAACTGTGGATTTACAGTGCCAGCTGGATGAGAATTTAATACGCAATGAAAACAGTGGGATTAATAAGACTAATGATGATGAAGATCTAGCCTTCGTAACAATTGATAGAGCAGATATTACTGTATTAGAAGCTGAAGATTCTTTAGAACTGGCCAGCAAAGATATTTTTGTAATTGGAGACTCAGTTATTAGAGGAAATGATATGTATATTTGCAGAGACGATAATGAGCATCGAGTAGTGTTATGCTTGCCAAGAGCAAAACTAGAAGGTATGAAAGAAGCCTTGGAATGCTTAAATGAAAGAAAGTACGGATCCGTTTTTATTCATGTTGCTACAAATGATGTCATCCGCAAGGATTTTCTGACTGTTAGTAGGGAACTGACAGCCCTCTTAAATAGTATAGCTTGTACTGGTGTTAAGACGTATTTTTCATAAATCACCTATAGAAAGGATAGTCAGGTCACTGTGAATGAAAACATTTTTTGGGTAAATGCTTACATGGAAAAAATGTCCTGTCTTAAAAAATGGAAATGTGTAGAGTATCCAAGCCTTGTTTTTGGCAAACGTCTTCAAAAAGGATGGTGTGCATTTGTCAAGATCAGGGAAGATAAGTTTTGCAGTAGATATTTTGCAATATTTGACAAACACTAGGCAGGATTTTTGCCGGGTTGAAAATTTTACAGTTCACAGATAGCAACATTTGATGCGTCTCTGATAGTTGTTAATGCTAGGAGCAGTAATAAAAAGTTTTTTTATTGGAAAATCTGCTACGTTTCCACAACATTGATGATGCTGTTTGCGAAACATGGTTAAAGAACAATGACTGGAAACCAGTTCTGTCCGGGAATAAATGTTTTTACTGTAACAGACATTCTACCAAAAATCAGGTGGAGGTGTTATGATAGGATTAAGCATAATTATGAGAGCTGTGATTATTACATGTTCAGTGACAACACCAATACTATAGACTGTGTAACTGTGACAATAAAGACAACCCTGGAACATATAACAATTGTTGCAGTGTATAGGCCATCAAATTCAAGAGCAGATGACCTAGAAGAATTCATACATTTCTTGCATGAAACACTGGAGGAAAGAATAATATTACCTGGAGACTTAAATTTAACAAAAGCAGACTGGAAAGATATAATAATAATTCAACAACGTTAGCACGGAAATTATTCACAACGTATATTCATGAACAACAATTGCTTCAGATTGTAAAAAACCTACCAGGGGACGGAACATACCAGACATTGTTTGTGTGCGTAAAGAAATTGATGTTAGTTCAAGTCAAATTTTACCACCATTGATGTGCAGTGCTCATGGGGTTACAAAGGTTAATTTGTTGCTAGATAATTCTGCGAAACTGAAATCTAAACCAATGCACAGGTTAATTACAGATTATATGGAAGCAAAACAGTCACTATGTAAAACTAACTGGAGTGAGGTGTTCAGTAAAAAACCTGCAGATGGAATGTGGAAAGTTTTGAAAGACAAACTGAGTGCAAAAAAATAAACAAAAAAATGTTTAACATCAGGATCTAGGCATATAACATTAGGGGGATATATTTCCATAAGAACAAGATATCTGATTAAGGTGAGAGACAAAAAGTATAAGAAATGGAAGAGAGGTTGAACTACAACTTTGAAAACTGAAATAAACAAGCTGGACAAACAGATTAAGCATAGTCCAGCCCTCAATGCACTGTAAAAAGTTTAATCCACAGTAAATAAAAACACGACCAATAAGCACTTTTGTCTTGAAGCACAAGACTTCATCAGATGCCATCTTGTTAAAATCACGCTCCTTGTATAATAATGCCAACCATAATTGAAACAATAATTATCCAATTAATTAAAATAATTACACACACTTATTTAAATGTAAAAATCCATAGTAACTCAACCCTTCTATACCTGAAAGGCTTTCACCTTTAACACATTTTTAATTCTAATATAATCATTTAAACCAGGTAAAACATTAGATTTTAACCTTAACTGCCACTTCAATTCTTTGCTTAAAATCATGTTTTCCAATTCGCCCCCTCTGGGGTTGCTCTTAATAACTTCTAAAATTCCAAATTTAAAACCAACAAAATTCCCACAAATGAATGAAAGTTTAAACAATGCGATCGTATATTTTTTCATTTTAGTATCATGGAAGTGTTCATAAATTCTATCTTTTCAAACCCATTCTGTCTTACTGACGTAGAATGCTGAACAATCTCCACATATATATAGGAGTACTCCATATAGGAGTAGCACCTATAACCCACCCTTGCACCCCACCTTACAGTTGTTCAAAAAATATGTATCTGACAAGATATACAAGGTATACAGCAAAAATAAGAATAAGAGAGGATTTTCTTATTTAAGTAACCAAGAAAAATTATTATTACAGAGGTTAACAAAATTATAAGAGTTTACGTATTATGAAACCTGACAATGGAAGTGGAGTGGTGTTATATGGCGCAGAGGAATACAAGAATGCCATGACAAATTTATTGTTAGATAATGATATTCCCCAGTTTCTAGGAATGAAATTACAATAGCCTATAGTAGGATAGACTTTTTATTAGAAGAGTATCTATTGGAAGAGAGGACTGAGGGGCAGGCTTATTATTTTTAAAACAGTTAAATTCTGTGATTCCAAATATTTTTGGAATCCCAAAGCTGCACAAATGCATAAAGGATCCACCATTTAGACCAATTGTGTTGGCAAGAGGCTTCAAAACCCACTCTGTGGCAGTTTACATTGATTATTAGACCAAATAAATTGTATTTAAGGCTGACCATGTAATTAAGGATTCCTGGTATATTTGGGGTAAATTAAGACAAGATATTTGGAAAAAGGGCCTCAGCTTCTTAACAATAGATGTTAAGGATTTGTTTACAGCTATTCCAAGAAACAAAGGATACCAGTATTTTTGTGACATTTTACATAGGTTTTTTACTTTGCCAGTAGAAAAGATTGATTTAATTACTGAATTAATGGAAGTCGTACTTGACAACAATTACATCCATTTTCAAGGGGAATATTATCAGCAAATCAGTGCAGTGGCTATGGGGGCAGCATGTGCCCCCGCTTATGCAAAGCTGGTGTTGCTTGGTTGGGAACATCAATATGTATTTAATTGCCCCTTTTCCAAATATATACATTTATTTGTATGATTTTTGGATGATATTTTTGCCTTATAGGAGGGAGAAGAGCGTGGGTATGTTTATGGAATACCTTAACAGTTGCACCAGTTTTTTTTAAGTTCACACATCAGTGGAAGAGGGAGAGTATAAATTATTTGGATGTAACCATTTCAGAGACAACAAATGGTTTTAAATCAAAAGTATACCGAAAGGAAACATGGTGCAACAGTTACCTGCACTATTCTAGTAATCACCCCCATAATCAGGAAAAAAAATTGATTAAGTCAGGGCAGTCAAGATTGCTAGGATGACCTCAGATAGGGAAGATTTAAATGATGATTTTTTTTTTTAATTAAAGGAAATGCTTTTATTAAGAGGTTACATTGAGAGAGAAATTCTTGAAAGTTTGGATGAGGTATATAAAGGCTGGGGTACAAAGTACATGCTGCTTTTGGGTATAGGTTTAGATAAACCAAAAAAAATAAAGGAAAATACATGAATTACCAGAAGGCATGTGTTATGGAATTTAACCAACTGACAAACCTGATCATGGACATTATAAAAGCCAATTGGAGTGTTTTAAAAGTGAATAAAAATATTTTTGAGGTAGTGGGGCAGAATCCTATATTTTCTTTTAGAACCGATAACAATTTTAAGAAAGAGTTTGAGTACTCTGGCTTGAATAGTTTCAGGGTAAGAAAGGCAACCGCCCCTTGTGGATTGTGTAAACAGTGTCCATACATTAAGGACAATTTTATTCACAATGGACTTGGTAGTAAAGTATTTTTTAAGGGGAATTGTAACACTAAAATGGTAATATACTTGGCAATTTGTGGAGGTTGTTCAGCATTCTACATCAGTAAGACAGAAAGGGCTTTAAAAGACAGAATGTATGTACACCTCCATGATATTAAAATAAAGAAAGATACAATCGCATTGTTTAAATATTCATTAATTTGTGGGACTTTTGTTGGTTTTAAATATGGAATTTTAGAAGTTATTAAGAGCAACCCCATAGGGGCGACTTGAAAACACGATTTTAAACAAGGAATTGAAGTGGCAGTTAAGGCTAAAGTCTAATGTTTTACCTGGTTTAAATGACTATGTTACAATTAAACCTGTGTTAAAGGTGAAAGCTTTTCAGGTATAGAAGGGTTAAGTTATTGTGGATTTTTACATTTAAATAAGTGTGTTAATTATTTAATTAATTGGATAATTATTGTTTCATTTATGGTTGGCATTATTATATAAAGAGCGTGATTTTAACAAGATGACATCTGATGAAGTCTTGTGCTTCAAGACAAAAGCACTTATTGGCCATGTTTTTATTTACAGAGGATTAAACTTTTTACAGTGCATTGAGGGCTGGACTGTTCACTTTTTGGTTTAACAGTATTTTCACAGTTGATTTTGCTTTTACAGTTTAAGCATAGTGTGAGACAAGATCAAAAACAATTTGGAGAAAATTTATATAAAGCTATTGAGCATAATAGGAAACCTTTTTATAGATACATAAGATGTGGAAGGAGTAAAGACACACAAACTGATTACATGTTCATAGGTTCATAGGTAGGTACTAGGCTATCAGCCCAAGGGCCTAAGTAAGCCTAGCCAAGAAGGTTCCCTGGCTTATGCCACCCAAGAAAGTTAATTTCCTGTGCCCCTGTTGAGGAGAACCACAGAAGTGATCCCCAGGATATATTTCTTATTTCCCATCCACTCATCAATATTTTTCTTGAAGAGTGCTAATGAGGAACTTTGCTTGACATAGATGGGTAGCTTGTTCCAGAGTATTATAGCAAGTCTCTGGGACATGAATCTATCCCTCCAGCATGTCCTGTTTATTGTGGTGACAAGGTTTAGGTCCCTAGAACATGTAGCTCAGAGGTATTGGGATTTCTTTAGGTGTAGCATGTCCAACAGCTCTGGGTTTAACATAGCTTTATATGTTAGGAAGAGATCTCCTCAGAGTAGGTGATATGCTGCAGAGTAAAGCTGGAGTTTTTTGAGACGGTCAGTATAGGGCATTTGTTTGAGGCCAGTAATTCTCTTTGTGAGGCACTTCTGTGGCCTTTCCAGCTGCTGCAGATGTCTTGTGAGGTACATTCAAAAAGGGACGTTGTACTCTATAATGTGTCTAATGAGTGTCACAGATAAGGCATGTCTGGAAAATAACTTGACTAAATTGACCATTTGGGGACAGGAAAATAACATGCTGATAAATACATAAAAAACTAAGCATATGAGATTTGGGAGACATAAATTCAAAGGTAAATGTGTAATACAGCACACATTGATTGAAACTGTAGACTCATTTAAAGACCTGGGTATATGGGTAGATCCAGCTATGAGTTTTTCTAATCATATCAACCAATTGGCTAATGATAGTTATAGAACTATAGGTTGTATAAAAAAACATATAAAGTCTGGGAAATCAGAAATGATGAAGTCATTGTTTACTAGTTACATTAGACCCAAACTTCAGTATGGAATAACAATATGGAATCCCTATAAGAAAACAAGCATGAGTAAACTGGAAAGAGTACAACAAAATATAACAAGGGCATCCATGGATGTGAAAATTTAAGCTATTATGAATGAGTGAAATATCTGAACTTGTTCGTTTCTTACAGATATCTAAGAGGAGATCTTATTCAGGTATATAGGGCATTTAGAGACAACTACCTCTGCGAATGTTTGGGGTTATCAAAAAGTACTAGAGAATCATCCGACAATGTATATAGAAGATTCTATAGGAATGAGAAGTGTACTAATTTGTTCTCTGAGAGAGCAGCTGATGCATGGAACGGACTACCAAATTATATTAAAGCAAGTATTAGTTTAGATATTTAAAGAACAGCCTGGAAACTTATTATGGGATCGAGTGTTTTGGTATATTGGCAAGCTAGAAGGGCATTAATGCCCATGCTTGAAATGTTTGAATGTTATGTATGTATTTATGTATGTATGTATGTATGTATGTATGTATGCATATGCCATCATCATCAGAGTCTGTTGATAATCTGACATCAAGTGGTAGAATTCCCACATTTCCACTGCCAGGATCACCTGTGATAATAAGCAGCAAAAACAGGAAAAATTAATATCTAAACTACTATACTCCAATATATGCTAACAAAATAACAGTAGTGCCACTATTAGACAGTACAGCAATACACACAACAGGCATGACATCAACATCACACACTAAAATATTTCTTTGAATTGCTCATCAGTGTTGACATAAAAATGTTTGGCTTACCATCTGCAGATGAGGGTGTCCTCTGCATGCCAGATGGTCCTAGAAGAAGTTAAGCAAAAGGTAAGGACAACATCATCACAATTAACTTAACACAGGGAGTAATACTTTTACCCATTTGTATATCCATTAACTGCTTTCAACAAGAACTTGGATGACAACTCCAACCTAAGCTAATCAATCAGAATATGTTGCTAACTGTAGCAATTTTAAATCCCCTCAAAAAAAAAATTCTTATGAAACAAAAGTAACTTATTGATTTAAATTGTTTTACTATACAACAGTATTCAACAACTGAGATTCAAACGCCTACCTGGAAGTTCCTCCTGGGGCATACTCGTTGTCCCCAAAACAGTAGTAGCAATGCTGAGGACATGCTGTTCTGCACTTTCCTGGGTGCTGTCTATGTCATAGATTGCTTTTCCTTATTTCAATTACTTGTCCCTTTTTTTATTTTTTTTTTTATTTTCCTTCTTTTTTTGGGGGGGGGCAGCATTTGCGTGATGCAGCACTTAGCATAATCACGGGAAACAAACCAAAATGAATGTCAGTTGGGTGTGCTTATATCATGGGTCAATATTAGGACATCGAAGTTTCAAAACTTCGAATGTTCTAATATCGAACCCTATTCAATGAAAGCTGAAAATATCGAAGCAACAGAAAACCACATTTTTTCCTAGGGAAAGAATTTGGTTGTCCATTTCTGTTGCTTCGGTATTTTCAGCGCTGTGGTGGAAAGTTACAGGTTGGGTTCAGGTAAGCGTGTGGTTGAGTGCGGGTTAGGTTAGTTAGGATTAGGGTACAGGTTAGGTATGTGTGCGATTGTGTGGACGTAAGGGTTAGGGCAGATAAGGTGAGTTAGGATTAGGGAGTGGATTAGGTATGTGTGCGATTGTGTGGACATGAGGGTTAGGACAGGATAGGTGAGTTAGGGTTAGGGTGTGGGTCTGGTAAGTGTGCGATTGTGTGGACGTGAGGGTTAGAGTGGGGTAGGTAAGTTAGGGTTAGGGTGCGGGTGAGGTGAGTGTGCAATAGTGACAGAACTTAGGGTTAGGGTTTGGGTTAAGGTAAGTGGATAGTTAGTGGTGTGTGTATAGTTTAGTGTAGGGTTAGGTGTAAGATTTTAGGTGTATGTGTGTGGATTGCTGTTTGTTTGGTGTGCTTGTGTTGTGTGTATGTGTTTTGGAACAGCAAAATGTTTCCCTAGGAAAAAATTCACTGTTCTGTATGTTCGATGTTTTCATCTTTCGCTGAATAGGGTTCGATATTAGAACATTCGAAGTTTTGAAATTTAATGCTCTAATATAGACCTTATATCATTTGCGTGAAGTGTGGCAGTGAGTAAACATGACAACTGGCCCACCCAGGCAGCAACCAGAACATCTGCAGACAGGACTCAGACAGCCAGTAATTGAAACCAGATGCATTCAAATAATTCTGTTGGGCACCATGCAATCCTGCTAAGTGGTGGTGCTGCTGCATGGTGGTTAATACAGAGATCTTAAGAATGATTAGTATATTAGTGACTGTCATGTAACTAGTCCTCTGGCAGCAGGTGTAATTGTAGGGCTGGGGTACAGATGGTCCTTGGTTCTAATACAGGGTATGCAAGCTTTTTTGTTACTGTTGTGACAGTGCACTTTATAGCAATGAACTGAAAACAGACAAGTGTTATTCAACATTCTTGTTACTACAGGCATAAGTGCAGGACTGCTATGCACATGGTCCTAAGTTCTAATACAGGACATTCCATGCACTGGAAAACAATGTAGGTTTAATTTTAATGACCTGCACAGGAGAAAAAGGGATACTCTCAACTGTTGCTTGGAGGAATTTGAGGCTGCAGACATTCTACAGCTGTATTAGTATGACATTAAGAGAGTAATTGTAAGACTTAGAAAGCTGAATATAAGCAAGACTGGTGTGCATAATGCTCTTCTGTTCTCTTCTGTTCTTTCTCCAGCTGCCACTGAGAGTGAGTTCAATTGGCAAGCTCAAAGCTCATGTTGCTCAGCTGGAGAGACTGAGGGGAACAAGTGGCATGTATGCAACAGAAGAGAAGTGTTATTGTAGCATTAAAAGGTAAAGAGAAGTGTTATTGTAGCATTAAAAGGTAAAGATAGCTTTTTTTGGTGTTTTATACAGTTGTATCAATTGAGCATGCAAATCCCAACTGTAAAAGCAAGTATGCATGCATTAGTCTGTAGCACAAACCAATTGCCAGTGTCCAATATTAGACTGTCAGAGATTGTGGGTTCAAATACCACAGTTCACAACTAAACAATGCTGTAATTTCTTAATAATATTTACATTAAATTAAAAACTCTATGCCATTGGCAGAAATACCCTGCTGTAAACTGTAATTTGTTTAACTGGAACATGCATATGTGCAATATATGCACATTTCAAGGATTTCTTTTAGCAATCTATAGTATAGTGTGTATATCTTAAGATGTATACGTATATGTAATACTTCAGATAAAAGAGTTGCATAATTGTATAATGCATTGTATGTCACATATGATGGTACTAATTGTATCTCTTTTTTCTCTCGCTCCAGCCCATATCTCTCTTTTTTATTTTCTATTATGTGTCATCAAAATGGGTCCATGTCATTCATATGTACAATATCATTAAATGCTACACAGCACAGCAAAGTAGACCAGCCCCAGTGGATCAACCTGCTCCTGCTCCACCGGCTCCAGCACTGATGCCCAGTATGTCTGAGAGCCAACCTGGCAATATTGCCTCTGCTGCTCTGCACTACCTGTGCCCTCAGGTAGTTCTGTCTCAGAAGCTGAGGCAGTAGTACCCTTCCGGACCAGTGGCTGAGGTAGTGATCTCATCACCCACAGTGAGTTGTCAGGGATGGTGCACAGGGTTGTGCACCACACAACTGATGTAAGTCTACACTGGATGAAGAGGCTACTGTCCCTCATGGTCCATATGAGGAGGAGGAGAAGACAAGCATTCCAGCCACCAGTGGAGTAAGGGGACAGTGGTGACAGTCAAGTGGTTGAGGATTCGATTCTGACTGCCTCCAAACTTGATGAGCATGAGCCAGCATTGTCCTCTCCCTCACCACAGTCATGGTGTCCCCCCAACCTTTATTGTCCATAGTACCTATCTTTTATCTTGTTTGTCTTTTATGTTTGAATTTGCTTCTCAACCTAACCCAGACATACCCTACATTTCTTACTCAGCAGTCCTCACTTATTGAATTAAAAAAATAAATAATGGGCACCTGTCCCAAAAAAAAAAAAAAAAAAATCATCCATGCATGTTTCTCCATTTTGCACACATCTTCTTGACACACCTAATTTGGTTCAATTAATATTCTGCACATATTTTCAGTTTACATTCTTAAATAAATGGATATCTGTGGTTCTTTTCTACCTCCCTCCTACACATTCCTGCACTGCTTCCCCATTGTTCTCCCCCCCTGCTTGCTCCCCATTTCAGCACTTTCCTATCAACCCCATTTTAACACCTTTAATCTGGTCAAAAATAGAATCACACACAACACACACAGGTAGCAGAAAAAGCAATGGATCCCTTCACTTTTTGGTTCTATGTTTTCACAGAGGTGCGCGTCAGACATCAATGCACAGAGATGATGAGTAGCGGCAAAACGCTGTGGCTACCTCCTTGTAATGCCGCTTAAGCCTGCTATGCTATGCCAACACACAGCAACATATGTACTATAAAGAATTTATGTCATTGCATTATCGAGGTTTATTTAAAAGTCTTTAACAGTATTGGGTACACCTAGATTCAAACCCAGTATCATCTAGGCATAAAACGAAATGTGTCAATGCATTTACACCTGCTACCACAGAGGCAGTTAAGCAGCAGGTGTGTTTCAAAGTATTTGGGAATGTGTGTCTCGCATGCAAAAACACTTTGTCAATTGTCGCACAAACCCACTGCTTGCCATGCTATGGAAAATAAATATTATGTATTACTGCTGTTTACTGTCCATTTCATGTCTATGGAATAACATAACAAACTGAAGGCCCTATGTAACAATATCTCACATATTTACAATATTGCCATGTGTTGTCTCTACTCAAGCACTGCAACCCTGGTGTCTCAGTACTTTTTCCACACATATATCACTTGCACTACAAAAATTAGTACAATAGTACTTTTGCTTATTTATACTATTCACTGCCCTTTTTTATTGCATGCACCTACTTTTATACTATATTTATATACTGTGTACTAAACCACACTGTTGTTCTGCAGTTGTTTGCTTTATTGTGCCTGTTAAATATAATTGTGCTGTTATTTTCACTCTTTACAAACCTCTTTTTACTATTTATTTATTTATTTATTTATTTATTGACATTTGTTAACCGGGTTTGTCCAACTGGGCTTGTGGCCCATTTTCAGTGGAGACCCGAGGAGAAAAGCTCCAGTAATACATTTTAAAACAAGTACAATTTTAAACAATATTGATATAATAGCAGTTATAGCAAAAACAATTCACATATGTTGGGTTACATGCATAAAGTTAAAGTTGCATTAAAAAGAAGCTAAGTAACAATTTTACATTGATATAGTTCAATAGGTCAACAATGAACATTTTTTGTTTGTATAAAATTGTGCAAATGCATAATAGACACATTGGAGAGAGAGGTGTAATGAGGTACTAAGTATGGTCCTTTTGAGGGTACATAAAGGGAAGGAAGACTAGGTTTATAGCAAGGACTATTTTCACTGTTTAAGTATTTGCTGGCACTTTTCACTGTTGCAAAGCAATCTGTTCTGCATATTCTGATTTTCCCAGAAAGCATTGTTAAAATAACTGATTTGTTAGTTGTTTAAAACATTCTTTAGAGTTTTTTAGTGTCTCACTGATATTATTCTGCTGTGTTAAACATTCTCTAGTGGTTCCAGCGAAAGCTAGAGTAGCTAGTAGCTGTAGTATAGTCCAGATACAGGTTTGCTGCATCTGGGTCTGTTTATAGTGGGTCTTTGTTCTGAGCATGTTTTCTAGGTCATCTTAGATTGTAAAGGGCCTTTCTGCACTCTAGTGAGAGGATTGTGCTGCTTGGAACCTGTCTGGTGAAGGGTGGTTGGTCTAGGGCTTGGATTAAGCATCCTCATTGGTACTTCTGAACCTTTTTAAAAGGTTTATCAAGTTAATAACTTCTGGTACTTAAGCCCTGTAATTGCCCAGGTTTCTGTTTGTTTGTGCATTGTGCAGCACTGTGCACTACCACACAATTGTGCACCATAGCCAGACAGATTAATTCAACAGTTTTTCCCGTAGATAGAGCTGTAGCACATTAGTGTAGCCCTCATCCTTACTATTTTAGCAGTCAAATAAATACTGGTAGTGAACTGAAACCTATTAAACCACCAATAAAAAAAAAAAAACAGGTGGAAATATCCATCAGCTGAGCTCCTCCTTGATCTATTCTGAATAGCCCCCCCTTAGTGATAACAGTCCTCTTCCTAGCATTATGGACAGTTGGACCACCCTTTTTCTCCTGACAGCCTTGTTGACTTAGGTTTCTTGAGGCAGTGTAAACAATTGCCTCATGCATATCAACAATCCTCTACTAATAACTCACTCTGGTACAGAGTGTGAGAGCTATATCTACAGCAAGAATCTTGCATCCATGCTCTCTCGCACTCAAAGCAATAACACCAAGAGGTTGTCAATTCACCCACCACTACACATGCACATAGTATCACTAGTAATACACATAGTATGCATCTAACAAAAAAAAATCAACATATGCGGAGGTTTTCTCAAAAACTTACCAAAACACAAGACTGCTACAATTAACACAGTTACTACAGCACCCATGACACATAACAACACCAGTGTCTCACCAACCAAGCTCGTAAGGTATAACACTCAAAAAACAAATGTTTTAGTCATTGGAGACTCAATAGTGAGACACATGGATGCTCCACTCACCGGGTTGGACAAGGAGAAAGTCACAGTCAGCTGCCTGTCCAGTGCCAGGATTCATCAAATCATGCATGCACTCAGGTCTCTCAGCAACAAGTACCATTATGACTCTGTTATAGTTCATGTTGGAGTGAATGACCTGAGATGTACTTCACTGGACTATATGAAGAGAGACATGATTGAGCTCTCTGAGTATGTGTCCCAGGCAGATATTTCCCTAGCACTGAGCAGCATATTACCCTCATCTAGAATGATATCACAGTATAAACAAAAAATAATTGATTTCTATCAGCTTTGGAAGACATGGTCGAAAACTTGCTGCAGAAAGCTGGTTCAGGGCTCAGAGAACTCCCATTCAAATAGATTCCCCCTCCCTGGGTCATGATGCGCATGAAGCCTACGTGACCAAACTGGAGACAATCCAAATATTACTGAACACTCTAGTTATGGGTGATTTCAATTATCCCACCATCAAATGAGAAACATATGCTAGCCCTAACTCACTAGTGCAAAAGTTCCTTAACTTTGTTAACTCAAATGCCCTGGAACAAATTTTTGATACCCTGACAAGAGGAAAAACATACTAGATCTAGAAAAATCACACAAAATGAGAAGGCCAGTGATACAAAAACACAGAACACTTTATTAAAATTAAAAAAAAACGTATTATTTTCTAGCGCCTTGGCTATGCAAGCCTTTACAGAGTATAACCTGCACCATTCCATATGCTCCTTAAATATACCCTCTAATTTACCAGTTATATCATTGAACAATCAAACAATAAAACAATAAAACAATTAAAAGACCTTTCTTACAAAAAACATTTCCAGTTACATTCTCTGTTTAGACTTATGGGGAAAAGAGTGTAAAACTTCAGAATACAAATAGACTCTTTTTTTCACAATTTATTGTTAATATCACATGGAAGCATATATTAATTTTATACTTGTTCATAGGTTCATAGGTTCATAGGTTGGTACTAGGCTATCGGCCCTAGGGCCTATACAAGCCTAGCCATAACAATTCCCTGGGTTTCTTCCCACACTATTTACTTCTCTGGACCCCTGTCTAGCAGGGTGACTGATGTGATCCCTGGGGTGAATTTACTTTCTTCCATCCAATCGTCAAGGTTCACTTTGAAGAGGGCCAAAGAGGCGCTCTATTTGACATATATGGGCAGTCTATTCTAGTGTCTGGGGAGTCTCTGGATCATGGAGCATGTGGCTCTGAGGGATTGGGATTTCTTTAAGTGTAGCATGTCCAACAGCTGTGGGTTTGACATGACCTTGTATGCTAAGCACAGATCACCTCTGAGTAGACGATATGTGACAGAGTATAGCTGGAGTTTTTAAGGCGGTCAGCATAGAGCATCTGCTTTAGGCCTGTGATTCTTTTAGTGAGGTATTTCTGTGGCCTTTCCAGTTGTTGCAATTGTCGTGAGAGGTACATACGAAATGGGCCATTGTATTCTATAATGGGTCTAATGAGGGATGAGTACAGTGGGACAATGACCTCCTTTTTTCTGGATGAAAAGCCCTTAGTGATGTGGTGTGCCACATAGAAGGATTTCCTGACTGTTGTGGCGATGTGGTTATCGAAGGTGAGACCACTGTCCATCTGTGTCCCTAAGTCTCTTATCACACTTTCAGTGTTTAGTGTACTGCCGCCTATGTGGTAATTCATGGGTACATGTTTTTCCCAAAGGGGATAACTATACATTTCTTGGCATTGAGCTTGAACCCATGGCTCTGGCACCAAGCATCAGTTTCTGTAACGCCCTTTTGTAGAGTATCCACTTCATTTGGGGATTCAATAATGGCTCCCAGTTTGCAGTCATCTGTGAACTTTGTTAGCCAGAGTCCAATAGTGCTGGCCTGCACTTCAGAGAAGTAGATGCCAAACAAGAGCGGTCCCAGGTCTGAACCCTGAGGTATTCCACTTGTCACTTGTCAGGAGCTGGATTTGGAGTCGGCTACTTTTACAGTGCGGGTTCTGTCAGTAGGCCAGTTGGCAACCTATCGAGTGATGTAGGGATTAATGCCCAGCTTAGTAAGTCTATCTATGATTCCAGACTGGGGGACGGTGTCAAAGGCCTTGGCAAGGTCCAGATAGGCTGTGTGGACTGCCTTACCCTCATCCACTGCTCTGGAGACTGATTCAAAGAAGTCAATCAGGTTCAGGAGACAAGATCAGCCCTTCATGAACACAAACTGGGTGGGGCCCAGTGTTAGAAGGTTGCCAATGTCTTTCTTTATAAGTTCCATGATAATATGTTCCATGGCCTTGCAGATCAGGCTCATCAGACTGATGGGGCGGTAGTTCCCGGGATCCAAGGTGGATCCCCCCTTGTGGAGTGGGATAACTGTAGCTGTGCACCACTCAATGGGCACAAAGCCTGAGGTGAGGCTATGATTAAACATGACACTTAGGTGAGGTGCCAGTTCATTTTGTAGTTCATGTAATACACAGCCCGGGATGTCATCTGGTCCCATGGATGCTGTATTCTTAGCTTTGGAGAACGCGTTTTTTACCTGTGTGGCTGTTATTACCGGGATTTGGCATTCTTCCAGTATTGAGATGGGACGTTTAGGGGGTGAGAGTGGGGTGAAGTTCACACTGAATTGATCTGCTAGGATATTGGCAATATTCTTGGGATCATTATATTTAATGCCATTCTGTTGTAGCTCAGAGCAGATCTAAGCATTGCCATTTAGATTCTTGACATAGTTATAGAATGCCTTGTGGTTGTCTTTGGAATCTTTGGCAATTTTATTTTCATAACTAGCTTTGGAGGATTTTATGATGGATTTCAGCTTCTTACTGAGGCTGGTAAGGGAATTTTTTGCATCATGGGATTTTCCTCTTTTTTGCAACAGTTTCTTCCTTTTGTTGTAAAGTTTGTTTATGGCAGGGGACCACCAGATTGGCTTCCTTTTTTTGGAGGAGAGCATCTTGGTTCTATTTGGGATGGCATGATTCATGCATGAGTGGATGTGCTCGTACAGTGACTTAATGTAGGATTCAGCAGTCAAACTTTCAGTTCCCATCTGCATGGGTGTCATGAAGTTTGTCACTTCTGACTTGAGTAGCATGAAGTTGGCTTTGGAGTTTTTATTTATGGAGGTTTCCTTACTGCGGAGTGGGGGTAGGATGTGGATGTTAAGGGTGATTAGCTTATGGTCAGACCTGACCAATGAGGAGGTGACCATAGGTATGGAGCATCGATTTCTCATGTTGGCAATGACCAGGTCTAGGATATTGGAGCCCATGTTGGGACTATGGATTAGTTGATCCAGGGCGTTGGAATTTATGAATTCCAAGAACCATTGGGCAAAAGTGTTGGTACACAAGTAGTTTTCCCAGTTAATGGCAAAGTAGTTGAAATCACCCAGTATTAGGGTGTTTGGTTGTATCTTAATATTTTCCAGTATGTTTAGAAAGGTGTAGTGAGAATCTTGGGGCATGATAGGTGATCTGTAACAAGCTGCAATTTGGATTGCAGTTTTACCTAGTGTTAGTTGCACCTGGAGAATTTCAGACGCATTGTGTTGGTCAACTAGCCTGGTGGTGTGAATATCCTTGGTGAATATGGACACTCCTCCACCTTTAGTGTTTGTGTCCTGGTTTGGTGGCCAAAAAGTGTGGTAATAGTTGTAGCCTGGTATTGCAGGGGTGCTCTCTGGAGCCTTGACCCAGGTCTCAGTTACTGCACAGATATCGATGTTCTCCATTTTTAGGAGTCCCTTGAGAGAGTGCATTTTGAGGTTTAGACTTCTAGCATTGAGTAGCATTACCTTCATAATTTGCATGCTTATACCTGTTATGGTGGTGGTTTTGTCCTTTGAACTTTGCCTAAAAAAGGCACTATAGGGGTGGCAAGAGCCTCAGCCAGTAACCTGAATTCCAGGGGTGACAGGTGCAGACCATCTCTGGCAAAGCATCGTGGTCTGTTGATCATGTCGTCCCCGCCAGACAGATACTGGATCCCTTTTGAATGACACCAGAAACTTAGCCAATTGTTGAAGTCAATCATTTTGTCCTTATACTGTGGTATCATTCTGGGTGAAGGCAGGATGCTATTCAGGGCTAGGGTAATACCTGCCTGGGCCACATGATCCAAGAGCTCTTCCATGTCTCTTTTAAGGTAGTCCAGGGAGGTACGTCTCACGTCATTCACTCCAACATGGACAATGGCAGAGTCATATTTGTACTTGTTGTGGAGTGACGAGTGCATGCGTTATGTGGCGGATCCTGGCACCCGACAGGCAGCTGACTGCAATTTGCTCTGTGTTCAGCCTGGTGAGTGGGACATCAGTGTGCCTGAGTATAGAGTCACCTATGACTAAAGTGTTAGGTACATTGTCTTGCCTTGGGGGCTGTTGCTAGGTGGCACACTGGTGTTGTGAGCTATGTGACACTTTGGTTGTGGTTGGTGTTTGTTTGCATTTCAGCTTCGGCGGTCCTTGTTGCTTGGGCAGGTTACAGTTAAGGGCCTCCGCATATGTGATTTTAATGTTGCTATGTGTGGGTGTTGGTGGTGTGGGTTTAGAAGGGCTATGTGTTGTTTGATGTATAGTGCGAGTGTTAACCTTCTCCTCTTGACTGTCTAGCACAATATTGGGTGGAGAGAGCTTTGCTTCTAGTTTGGCTATGTAAGTGCATCTCTCATAGGTTGTAGTGTTGGGTGGTAAGAGGAGAAGGTTGTCTGTGTACATTAGGCAATTTCTCCATTACCCCAGTATGCCCAGATTCACCAGGTGGACAGGAGAAATCACCTGAAGCTGACCCTTGGACATGCCTGGTTTGGTGCTTTTTTTGTAAAGTACAGGAGCTGTTTTCCCTTGCCTTAGCAAGGTACTTTGCAATTATAGGCTCTGTAGTGCCTGGGATTAATTGCTTCTTATTAACAAGGAGAGTTGAGTGCTTGTATCAGTTTAAGGCTTCCTAGTGCTTTCCAGCAGGTATTAGAGCAAGTGCTAGTCACAGGGATGCTTACAGGTAAGATAAAAAAATGGTTTATCCTAAACACTGCAGTGTGCACTAGATAAGTTAGATGTGAAAGTAGGTAACTTTGGTTTTACCTGTCTAAAAAGTTAAGTTTTAGTGGAGAGTCACTATTTTTAAAACAGCAAGATAGCTTGAAAGAGGGTGGTCACTTTTGTATTCTGGCACCATGGAATACAGTAGGATGGCCAATAAATTTAAATAGTTGAAGGGGAGTGAATTCACAAAATGATAATTTTGTGATTACTCACACAAGCCAGTGAAAGCAGAGAGGAAATGAGATATATGGTCAAATTAACATAAGAGGCAGGCAACTAGAAAGACAGTGGTATTTCAGAACACAACAGTAAGCAGGTGGGTGGGTGGGAAAGAATTTCTGCCTGACTCACAAGAGACAGAGCTGTGGTCTCTTTTGAAGTTTTAATATGCAGTTAAAAGCAGAATAAAAGTAAAACACAAGGTAAAGAAAACAAATCACGGTATTCAAAATATAAAAGCCAATAAAGTAATACAAAATACAACAAATAAAAAGCAAACTAACCTTTCCTTCACAGCAAAGTGTAGCAGAGTCTGGTGAGCTTTTCTAGTAACTCTCTGAAATGTTTTATTTTAACCCTTAAATAGAAGGTATAGTTCCTAGCTCCACCCCTCAATTCACAAATGATTAACCTTAAGTGACCTATTCTGTCTTATGTATGAGTCCTTAATTAATCAGTTCTAATTTCTGCCTGACTCACAAGAGACAGAGCTGTGGTCTCTTTTGAAGTTTTAATATGCAGTTAAAAGCAGAATACAAGTAAAACACAAGGTAAAGAAAACAAATCAAAGTATACAAAATATAAAAAGGCAATAAAGTAATACAAAATACAACAAATAAAAAGCAAACTAAGTAAACTTTCCTTCACAACAAAGTGTAGCAGAGTCTGCTGAGCTTTTCTAGTGTAGCTTGTAACCCAGATAGATCCCCATTGTGAAATTTTTGAAAATGTACAGCTGCAAGACTAACCTCCCTACTTTCATTTTTTTAATGTCTTTGACATGTTCCCTCAGTCTTATAGAAAAGCTTATTTTCCCACAGGGCATTTAAGTCCATACATACTAGATCTGGTTGTCACTAACATGTTAAACAGATGCACTACCGCAACTGTCGGACCCTCATTAGTTAAATCTGACCACAAATCAGTCACCTTCAAGCTGACACTAATACCAGAACTCACAAAGGTTGAAATCAGACTAAAAAACTTCACCAAGGCAAACTATATCCTCCTAGCTGAATGTATAAATGCATTCCATGCCCCACCCCCAGATGGAAGTGGTAACTACACTGAAGCTTACACTAAAGCCCTGTACAATCACTTGCATATGTGTACAGACTAAGCTGTACTAGAAAGAATCAAAGCCACAGCCCCAAATAAAAACAAACCACCATGGCAGACATCTAGCATCAACAAATTTTACAATAAATGCAAAAAGTTGCTGTCCAAGAAAACACAGGCAATACCCTAATAATGGAAAAGCACTCTTCAGCCTCAACAGGTAAATATGACAACTTGTCAAATCCTCCAAGGACTTCTTTGAGAAAAACTTAGAAAGCACAGCCAAGGATGGCCATAAGGCCTTTTACAGCTACGTACAAAGCCTAAAAGTTAGGACCTAAGCATGTGCAGAACTAGTGACCAATGGTATCACACATACTGATACCACAGAGATAGCAAACCTGCTAGCAGATCTGAAGAAAAGGTCATCAAAGCCTTGTCAAAGGCAAAAAACACAGCCTCTGTGGGGCCAGATGGCATCCCAGGCTGTCTTCCAAATAGGCTTAAACATGAACTAGCATCACCATTAATTATCCTTTTCAATCATAGTCTAACCATAGGCTTTATTCCTGCGGAATGGAGAGCAGCAACAGTTATTCCCCTCCACAAAGGTGGCCTAGCAACAGACCCAGGGAGCTACATACCCATAAGCCTGACTAGTCTCATATCTAAGGATATGGAATGCATCATTATGGACGTTAAAGACATAGGTGACCTCCAAACCCTGGATCCTACCCAATTCAGCTTCATCAAGGGCAAATCCTGCCTGTTAAATCTGGTGTTTGTTTTTTGAAAATGTGACTAGGGACATTGACAAGGACAAATCTTTGCACACAGCATACCTCGACTTGGAAAAGGCTTTTGACACAATCACACACTCGGGCATTAATGATAAACTTAGCAAACTGAATGTAAACTTCTTTGTTGTAAGATGGGTTGCCAGCTGGCTCACAAATCAGACACACACTATCAAAGTGGGTGATTCCACATCATCCAGTAGATCTATTACCAGCGGGGTGTCACAGGGGTCAGTGCTGGACCACCTACTGTTTGCTGTATACTTCTCAGAATTTCAGGTCAAAACTAAGGAGTTGTGGCTGACCAAGTTTGCAGACAACTGCAAACTGGGTGCAATTATTGAATCCTCAAATTATGTCAATATACTTGAGGAGGGTCTTACACAAACCAACAACTAGTGTGTTAGTCACAGTCTCAAACCTGAATGCAAAGAAATGCATCATCATTCCCTTTGGCAAAACAATATCCCATTACACTATCAAATCAACAACAAAACCCTAAATACCCATAAAGTGGTAAGAGACCTGGGAACACAAGTTGGCTACGACCTTAACTTCGATCACCATGTGTCTACTTTAGTAAGGAAGACTTTCTATGTAGTGCACTTGATTAGTAAAGGAATCCCCTCAACAGCAAAAGAGGTTATAACCCCTCTATACTCAGCACTAATCCGGCCCATAATTGAGTATAATGCCCGATTCGGCATGCCCCATACAAAGCATCATCAGCAATTGGAGAGACATCAGAGGTTTCTAACTAACAAGATCAAGGGACTCCAGCATGTGCCTTATACAGACCAACTAGAGTCCCTGTAACTATAGTCTGTATCAGACAGACTGCTTAGGGGAGATGTATGCCTGGTTTACAGAACAATCTCAGACCCAAACCTAATGAACTTGATGCATACCTGTAAATCAAATGGGACTAGGGCTAACCATTTCAGGGACCTAAACATGGCCTGCAACTTAAATAGAAAATGCTGGAGGGACAGATTTTATCTCCCAGTGACTGCTGTGGCTTTGAAATAAGCTGCCTATTCATGTCAAACAGAGCACCTCTATGACACTGTTCAAGAGGAACCTAGATGAGTGGATCGGGCACCGTAAATTCTCACCAGAAATAGCACCCACAACCATTCTGGACATGGGCAGCCATTACTAAATGTAATCTTGGGTATTAACTAACATTTTTATGGTATTACACGGAGATGAAATGGTTAGACTTGAAATTACCTCTGGGTTGATAGCCTAGTAATCTCCTATAATCCTATGATCCTATGATCTGCTTAAAGCTAACTGACTTCCTTGTCTATGTGTAATAATGTTTACTTTGTTCTAAGGAGATTTGTTTCTACTCTAGTAAGTTCTTCATAAAATGCAGCCACATTGTGACTGCGGTATTTCTCATAAGTGACAGTAAAATTAAAAGTTAGCCATTTATGTCAGATAAGGTTTCAGCAACTGAAAAAAGGCAAATTGTGGCACTTTTGCCATTTTTAGCTGAAGTTAAGCTCAGAGCAGGTAGACCAAAATAGGTTGCTACTTTGCTAGAATGTCTGAAAATGGATAAGATTTTAAATTTACAGCATTTAACCAAGTAAAAGGAATTAAGTCTGTGTTAAACTGAAGACTCATAGTTAGATTCTTGCCTAACTAGCAGTTACTGGTTTAACATGTAAAGACTTGAGTATCTTGTACCATATGGTAATATTCAAACTGTGACATCTTATTTCAAAAAGGTTCGCATATACAAAACTACAGACAAGTATTTAATATGTTCATTAGACAGTTCATAAAAACATATTAAGTTTCACAAGAAATTTTAACATTAATACATTTATCAGTAGATTTATAGAAACAATTCTTAGAGAGGATGGTATATAGTATGTACTGAGTTGAGGTATTACTAGTTGTTATCAGTACACAGTTTTCACATTTATATTATTTTATACATCATTTTCCAGAAAATTGTATGTATTTCCTAACATACCATCAAACTATTATATTTTGGGGAGAACGGGCTTGCAGGTAAGTATTTTGCAGTGGTTTCCCTCCAAATTCTCTTGAGGTGAAATGCCACACTCAAAACAGTTCTAGTCACCAGTTCATTAACATAAGAAAAAGTAAGTAATTGTAGCTTTGTAGATTCATCGTTAAGTACTAGGCTAGCTACCCTTGTAGGCCATTTTAAGCCTAGCTAATTTCCCTTTTAGTGCTTGAATTAACCTATCCCATTTGGTTAGTGATTAGCTTTCCCCATTCCATGGCTGATAATTATATAGGTTCATAGGTTTCATAGGTTCATAGGTTGGTACTAGGCTATCAGCCCTAGGGCCTATACAAGCCTAGCCATTACAATTTCCTGGCTATTTCTTCCCAAACTATTTACTTCCCTGGACCCCTGTCTAGCAGGGTGACTGACGTGATCCCCGGGGTGAATTACTACCTCTAAAGTGAATACTGGGATCATATCATAGATAATTTGAGGGGACCCATGCATGGGATACTGCATTTAGGAGCTGCCTCTGATTGTTAGTAGTACAGGGGTCAGACCTGTGGAAAATTTTCTGTTTCCTATCCATAGATACAAGTTGTGCTGAATATGGACAATGATTAACTTTGTTCTATGTGGATGGGGAGTCTGTTCCAAAGCAGTGTTTTTTTGTGAGAGGTATACCTCTCCCTCCAAGCCATGCTGTTAATATTACAGAAGAGGTTTAGATTGCTAAGCTGAGAATTTCTGATGCTATTTGACTTGCTGACATTCTGTAAATCCATTAGTACTGCATTGGAGAATACCTTGCATGCCAGGCACAGGTCACCTGTTAGCAGAATGTAAGGACAGTATGTATAATAAATTAATTTCGTTAATACCCTGAGCCCATAGATTATTTTTCTGTTTTACATTTTCTACTTGGCACAAATTTTAGTCATTTGAGCTGCCTGTCTTGTATGCGTTAAACCAAGTTTCCATCTGCTTAAGTGTGTGGTCACTCAAGTGGATGTAAACGTTTGCACAGCACTTACTGAAAAAAGTAAGAGAAGGTTCCCTGATGCCCTAGCTAAATGTCCTCTAGTTGTACAAATACCGCTGCCAGCCTCCCGAGATTAACCAGCTCAAAATAAGATAAATACATTAAAACATAAATATATTAAATATTTAAGGAGGAATTGTATGGTTAAAGTAACTGTCTTATTATTTTCATGTGAGGTGTAATCTTTATCTCTCTTTGAAATGGACTTTCTATGTTTTTTTTCCACCTGGCTACCTGCCATATTGGACCAACCTTACTGCAAGCCCAGAAATTATGAAAAGCATCTGCTCAGAGGGCTATGTAAGCAGCTCGTTGGTCCTCGTTTGTATGACTCCTTTCCTTTATGCTCCATGGGGTACAATAATCCCTGTCTTTAAGTCTAAACTCAGGAATTAGAAGCTGTTGGTAAACAAAGTCCTAATTATCACACAGTGGTAACTGTACATCTACCAGACTCAAGCTGCTGGATAGAATCTTTAAGTAGGACATGAGAAGCAGGTAAGGGCTTATGACTGAGGAAACACTATATGTGGGACTACTTAGCTGGTAGGCTTAGAGAAGAGAATACAACAACTCCTGATATGCTTCCAGAATGCCTTGTCCCTTCTTTGTGAAATACTTCTGGTGACTTGAATGGTAAAAAGCATGCCTTTGCTGGAAATACTTCTACCTGTCTTTTCCAGGTACAGAACTCTTGAAGGCATTCGAAGGAAGCAACGCTGTCAGGGCTGCCTACCTTTTGCACCGACTGACCTCATCAAAGTAAACCTTTTCTAAGCTACTCATGCCACCCCAGGTGAGTAACCCAGGTTTGTAATTCCATGGTCACCAAGATAGGTATTGTACACCCCCAGACTGATAAGAAGGGGTTTAACTTATTAATGTGCCTGAAGGTTTTAATGGCTATTTGTATGGTGTGCCAATCACAAAGATGTTTTGAGAGTGTAGCTCTATATCAGACTAAAGCCTTGTGAGAAGTATACCCTCACATTTTCACCTTTAAGACTGATATTTCAGATATGCTTAAATGAAGGTGTAGGGTTGAGGCCTTGGTCATGATTTCAATAATTAGTCCTTACTACTCTGGCAAAGGGTGAAGGCTCATGCATGCTATATGATGAAACTCTCAGAAAGGCCAAACCTTTCCAGTACCTCATATAGAAGGCTTTTTCTTAATCCACTAACACACCATCTGCTGGATAAGTATATTGTTTAACTGTATGAAAGCACAACAGCAGGTCATGAGTGTGGTCCACACGTGTTCTGCCCTTTATAAACCCAGCCTATTTGTGGCAGTAAGTGAGGACAGAACACTGTAAAACCCATGAGACAAAATGTATGCTAGGACATATTTTCACTAGATACCTGATACACGGGAAGTCATGCAAACTATTTCTGAGAGTATATAGAAAAATTAGATAGTTAGCATTCATGCATTCTGGAGAAAACAGGAGATGTTTAAGGTAAGCAACATTATCAGCAATAAGGACATTAACAGATGTTGATGAGAGCAAGTAGTTGTTATCTTGGAGGGGGAAACCAGCAGAGAGTCAATAGACTAGCAGATGGGATTAAAAATACCCTTTAATGACCTTAGGACCTGCTACTTATCTAACAGATGAGGGTAACTGGTACGACTGTTCTGGGATGGGACTATGAAGACAATCCCAAGTGACTGAACTGGGGATAGAAGTAAAAAAAAGTGCTTTGAAACCGGTAATATAGGTAAAACTGTCCATTAAATAATAAGTCTATGCAGAGTGATGCTTGTATCTATAGAAAGATGAAGTCAATGTATTCAGATGTTGCTGAAACAATTAACATTAATAGTACTCCAGTACAAAGACAAAAATGTGACATATGGGTAGATGGAAAACCTGTACCTTATTATAGAACAAATTAGAGACATTTAGTAAAATAAACTAAAAGAAAAAGTGGAGTCATTTGTGTATGTGGGAATAGAAGGGGCTATTCCACATCTGGTGTTACACACTGTACTAGATATAATACAGTCTGGAGTTGGGAATAATATTTTGATTTATACATGAGGTTATTTGGGCAATGAGACTTTCCACACTTCCTTGATTTAAATAAATACAAGAAAGGTGACCATAAGGCTCCACAGAGTGTTCGAGGAATGATCCAAAACACACAACATTTTCTGAAATAGAACTGGAAGATAGCCAGATTAACAAAAATACAGAAATTACCTTTTTCAAAATAAATAGCACCAGCTCAATCCAGAGTGGATCTTGACATGAAGACACTAATAAAGATGTTGGACTTGCATATTACTCACAGAAGATTCATGAAGGATGGCATTTGACAACACATGAATTTTAATTAATCTTATGGCATAAAACACTGATGCCTATGTGGTAAGATGGCTAACAAATTAGCTTGGGGACCGAATGCACTTTGTCAGACTTGCTCACATCTCCTTAGTCAGAGAGAATGTGACCAGTGGCATCCCCCACAGATTAATGTTGGGATCCAAACCACTTGAAATTCATTTCTCTGACCCACAACTGATCTTTGGTTAACAACATTTTCTGATGACTGCAAGGAGGGTGTTGTTAAATCAGTCCTAGACATATTATCCTTCAAAACAAATTAACATGAGGCAATACCTGGTACACCAAAATGGGTGTAAAATAAATGCCAAAAATACATTATCATCACTTTTAGGGAACAACAAATTGCTTCAACCTACTGCACTGATACCACCCCACTGCCAGGCATACTTCTCAACCTCTTGGCTTAAAATATCTGGGCAAAGCCAAACATAAAGGGAGGAAAGAGCCTCACAAATAAGGACAAATTTTAAATATGGCTTACATAAACTTAGAAAGTTGATAGAATAAAAGGCATTGTGTTATTGTGCATTTTCTGAAGGATATGAAGTTTGAAATTCAGATGCCTGTCATTATTTAGTGAATTCAGTCCTCACTGATTTGCCACAAAAACTCCAGAAAAACACAGATTTTATGAGGAACAGACCAAAAATATGAGGCAAAAATGTGGACGCTCTGCAAAAATTTGGATAATTGAGAGGTATGCTGACAAGTGAGTCAGTAAATAGAGACCTGGGCAGCTGGGGTGACAGCTCCATTTCCTTTGACAACCATTGGGCAACAGCGGTAAATCCTCCTTGGCACCATAAATAATTACCAATGGAATTTCTTCTAAAAAAGTCACAGATCCTTTACATGTTGCCCTTGTTGGACTCATTATAGATTATAATGGATCTAATGGCATATATCTTAAAAGATACAGCAAACAACTTGACAACTAGCAATGGTTCCTAAAAAATATCTCTGGCCTCAGAAATCTCAGCTATCAGCAGAGACCGGAATCCTTGTCCCTGTATTCATTGTTATATAGGCTACTTACTGGAGGGAGGGTTGGCCTGTGACTCATTTGTCTTGCCTTCAGGGATCCTTGTATACTTATCCTCCCTTTTCTCAAGAAGTCAGATAGTGCAGCCAGCATGAGAAAAAGATATCTCAACTTACATCTGGAAATAAATAAAACTAGTTGGTGTGACACATTCATCACCCAGGACCACTCTCTTCTCTGGAATCGGTTCTCCTAAAGATTAAACAATGCAATTCCCTGCTGTCCTTCAAAGATAATTCGGAGAGCTGGATGAGCACCCTTGAATTTACTTTGGGACTTAAATGTCTTACCCTCCTTGGAAAGGGTGGTAGAACCTGAGGGTGGTTCCTGGAAAGCATGAGTGGCTTGTGGTCAGACTGGCTTCTAACGCTCATTATCCTGTGATCTTGTTTTACTGGACACATAAAATATTGACAAGATATCTTGATAATGAAAAAATAAACCTGTTGTAAAAGACTTGGACAAATAAGAAAATGCTTCATTTTCAGTTATATTTTAGACTGAAACATTTTCTTTCTTTTATTTTTTTTTTTATTTTGTTAAACTGTTAAGTTTAACCTGAATAAAAGTGATCTATGTTGTCTAAAATGTTATGGTCTATAGTTTCCTGTAGTGCTGTAGTATGGTCTATGTGAAAAAAACTAAACATAACAGCAGTAACTGTCCCAATATAATATATAATATATAATATATAATATATAATATATACTATATACTCTTTCTAGAATCACTTTTTTGTAATGTTTAGCAAGTGCTAGTCTCTGTACAGCAAAAAAGGAAAGTATATTATTTGATGGCTTTAAGTATCAAATTCTACAAATGTGCAATACATATGCATATTGCATTTATTGTACTTGTGCCTCTGGCTTGGGTCATGCCTTAAAATGGTTTGTGGAATAGTTGATATACTAGTTATCAGTTAAAATAAAAATAGTTAGTGTAGGATACTGTTAGTTCCTACTTTAAATTCAAGTTGGTGACACAGTGGTGTTAGAAACGAAGTACAGTTGTGGTTCTTGGCCAAATCGTTTTCTTTAATTTTAGGAAGCCTTTATTAGGGAAACTTCAAGCAATGTCACTTTTTAGAAGGTAACCCTCAGGAACTGGCATCCCCTATTTTTTCCTATAGGACAATATTTATGGGTTGATACACATAGTTGGCAGAGGTGCTTTTCAGATTATGTACTGAGGTAGTGAAGCACATTTTTCACATCCATTATAAAAGGTTATCAGTATCATAATGATTCAACATCTATTGCAGTGTTCTTTCTTTATCATGTGGACATCAGCTCCAATTTTTTATAGCATCATAAAGCATCTGTTGGGTAACACAATGGCAGTGTAGGTAGCACTGCTTCCTTATAAACAAGAGATTATGGGGTTCAGTTCTCACCTGGGATGCCTTCTCTTCAGAATATTCATGTTTTGCTATTGTTTGTATAGATTTTTATCTGGTGATCCAGTTTCCATTCACATTTCATGCACATATGACAGTAGGATTGTGGGATTGGAAACTTCTAAAATGTCTGTAGGTATATGTACATGTGTATGAGACATGGAAAAAAGGCCTGACAGTCCATGCTCCCCACCACAATACACACACCTAACAAACTCCACGGCTGGCAATGGTAGTTCACAAGCTCACTCTTGGAGTCAGCTGTAACTCACAAGAACAGACAGAAAGTATCTTTAAGTAAAGTTTGTATAGTTAAGCTTTTCGCTGCATTTATTTATGGCTTGTGATATAATAGGAATGCATATAGTTGTACTAAGCAGCTATCTTAAATTTTAAACTAAGACAGGAGGTTATTTAATAATGGAGGGATAATTAAATTAAATAAACAGTCCTAATTTCTAACTTCATCAGTATAACTCTATCTTTTGTTCAGAAATTTCCAGCTCGGGACAGACCTTTCCCATTCCCTACCCATGCAATGGGTCGAAATAATTTACTAAAATGACAACTCATCTTTAGAAATCCTAAGTGCCTTTGCAAAGAGTGGCAGTCTCCTGCTACATCTCTTCATCTTCTTTGCAGAGTGTTCCTCTATATGTGAAAGCCTGGCATTTGTATTCACATGACATGAGTAGAATAGAAAGAAACAGATTTATTTTATGTCGACATAAAAAACAACAACAATGGTGGCCTGCATTCAAAAATGCTATTATTCTGTCATGTCTTTATACCTAATACAGTTTATTTTGATTGTATTCTGCCTGGCATTGTTGGCATCGCATAGCTTACAAGATTTTGCTTGTACTGTAACTACTTGTGTTTTTCTCCCTCAGCCTCCCCTGAAAAGGGGCCTTTCTGCCCAGCCTGGCTTCCCCAGTCAGCAAATGTCAAATAAATAAATCGATAAACTTTGCTGCTATTAGAATCATTAGCAACCTAAGTCTACTCTGACAATCAAGAGACATAAGACTGAGAATCAGTCTTATAATGGGAGGACAGCAAACCATTACAGGATGCAAGTGCACTCATAAACCTTTGGGTAACTTAACAGGATCAGCATGTGCAAGTGTCAAGTGACCTTCAGCAAAGCCCATGCAAACATGGCACAGAAGGCACCCCTAGACAGGAAGTGAGATAGAAAACCACTTCTAGGCAACAACTCTAATATCTGCATCAATGTAGTATCAAGAGTGAGTTAAACATATTTTCCCTGTGAAGTGACATCAGTGAGATCTATATCACAGTGAGATTCATTCACATTAGATGATTTATTCAAATGTAAATTGTTTCTACATCATAGTAAGTCATTGCCTTTGTATATGCAAACGACTGCTATTCATAACACACAGTCAAGTATATTTTTTCACATAATTCCCCTTGTTCTAGCTTTGAGAAATATTGCAAATAAGGATGATTTTTGATTAATAGATCTCGTCTGAGTTGCATATTTTGATGAAGTTGTAATACCGCAGATGTTAAGGGAAGATGATGTGTGACATACTATAATAGCCTTATTGGGACATTTTGCACAGAGCTATTTCTGGTTATGAAAAAATGCATCATTTCTGTGATGAATACAAAAAAGCGCAGAGACTGCCATCGTATTGCTATGTGGTTAGTAGGCTGCTGTCCTATGAATTTTAAGAGGCACTTTTCTATCAGATTATTCAAAAACAGATTCAACAGTGCCAGGTGGGATTTTCTGTACAATTTTCAGTACAACCCCACTGCTAACTGCAGATGGCAGAGAGAAGAATCCAGACTGCATGCCTACAGCAGCTTCATATGGCTGATTTTGACAGGTTTCAGGGTGACATGTTAATTTTTGAAGGTGGAATATCTATACTTTATTTAATAATCTTTTACTCATTATGAATAAGAATTTTGCAAATGAGGTATGTGGGAACTATGCCCATATATATAGAAATTAACAAACTACTTCCTCCTAGACAAAACTGGATAGCGACTACCTAAAGAATTACATTTTCTTTAAATTTACTATGTCAGTGAAAATATTTTTGTCACTTAGCCATCTCTGTGTTACAGAAAATAGAATTTTCTGAAATGCATTACAAGCTTAGGAGGGCATTCAGTGTAGTCAAAACATAAATAAATGACTGCAGTTTGCTCTTACCAGCCCTATTTGTACAGGGCTCCTGATGTGCATTTTATGGGTGAAGAAGATAGGACAGAATTAAAGCTGACAGGTGATAATAGTATGGGAAGAAATGAGGTGGAGGGATTAAGGAGGAGGTGGGGGATTATATTAAATTGAGCAGGGTCTTTTTTGGTGTGGGTTGGCAAAACATCTGTTGCTTTAACATAAACCCTGATGACCATAAACTTAAACAGTTCAGGTATTTTTAGCCGTTCTCCAGGTAAGCTAGCAGGGCTGTTGGGGGAGGGGAGGCATATTTCATTGTTATTTTCCTTGTTGTCATAACAGCAGAAAGAGTTTGCAAGGTGAGGTGGTGCAGCTTACCTGCTTGACCTTTTGTGCATGCTGGGGATGACGGTGCATGGTTTGGAGTAGGTGTGTGGGCTGACAATGCTTTATGTTTTTTTTTTTCTGAGGGTCTCTCAGTCAGGAGAATGTTGGCTACACTGGGATCTTCTCTTGCCCAATGGTGGCTTCTGTGGTCTGGTTGTTTAGGTGGTGGTTGCATAGTAGGGGGCCACTGCAGCCATTGGTGGGTTGCCAGGGAGCTGCAAGAGGTACATCAATGTAAAAAAAAAAAAAAGAAAAAAGTTAAACATGTGATTAATGGTTTCTTTCCTTTGATAATCCTGCTTGTACCCACCTCAAACAGTAGGTGCTATGAACCTATGATTGATCTATGAACCTAGCTTGCTTGCAGGTAAACAATACACCCAGTTTTACAGAGTGAGGGCCTCTGTTTTCCTACTGGCTACTTTTGGGGAGCCGATGCATTTCCCAACATGAGCCCATGAGCTGTGATATATATGTATATATATATATATATATATATATATATATATATATATATATATATATATATATATATATATATTTATATATATATTTATACATATTAAAGCTGCTTTTTATACCATTTTGGCCATTTTCCACTCAGTGTTTAGGAGCGCAATATAACTCATAACTGTCCCTGATTTTAACTCAGATGTTACCTTTATCCCTCATAATCCCTCTTAAGATGGTGCTTTTCAGAGGAGAGGCTGTGAATTTCAGTTAGTGTCTGTCAAGTTAATCAGTGTCTCAAGTTAACAGAGCTAATATTTAAAGTCTTACTAATTGTTCATAATTCAAACAACGTATTTAAGCCCCTTTCCTTTATATGGTCAGTGTCTCAGGGAATTAGTATTAATATATTAAACTCGTCCTACTTGTTCCTGATTATTTTTGAATTCAACTGAATAATAATGACAATAATTGCACTTGCCTCTGACAATGTATATTAATTCACATTCTCTTATATTTACAGTGTGTCCATTTAATAGTATTAATATTTTAAAGTTTACTGAATTGGCCATGATTATTTCTATCCCAGATGAGAGCTATGCTGGTGTCTGTCAGTGGTTAATTAGAGTTTAGGGGATGGGTCTGGCATAACGGCTGCATACTTCATATCATACACATAAGATTGGAGCCTACCTTGAGCCTACTATTTAGATCATTATGTATATATAACAAAAGAAAATAAATGCCTTCTCTTGGTTGAATATATATTTGTTTTCTTTAAGTGGTAACCTCCAATGCTGCTTTGCTAAATGTAGGTGAGGAAAATGCTCGTATAAGCTGCCATTTTAGGCCTCTGTTTATGGCCATACTATGTTTATTAAGGGTATGTGTGTGTGGTAATGGTGTTATGAGTTATGCTGATTGTTGTTATTAGTTACTGTGGCTAATAGTATTAACGTTGGCTTCATCCTCTATCTAGTATTAGATGACATGCTATAACATTATTACTACTGGGTGATGCTATCGCTTTAATTTAGTGTTATTATAGGCCTCTAGTACCTGAAACATTAAATTATTAATTTCAGTGGAATTACAGTGTTTATATTTTGTAGCTAGCAAATGACTGAGCAGCTTGGCTAGTCTAATAGGAAAAATGGGAAAAATGTTGTCCTTACACATTAATTGGGTGGAGGGATCCCATTATTTGGTATAATCTCATGTATGTGTGTGGATATCTAACTATCTATATGTGCGTGTGTGTGTGTGTGTGTGTGTGTGTGTGTGTGTGTGTGTGTGTGTGTGTGTGTGTGTGTGTGTGTGTGTGTGTGTATATATATATATACACACACACACACATATATATATATATATATATATATATATATATATATGTCTATATATGTATATATGTATATATATATATATATATATATATATATACAGACCCACATGGACACACACACACACACACACACACACACACACACACACACACACACACACACACACACACACACACACACACACACACACACACACACACACACACACACACACACACACACACACACACACACACACACACACATACATAATAGCCTACACACATACATAATAGCCAAGGGGCCAGTAATAGGTTTTTACTTGGCTATGACTTACTGTATATTTTCTGTTTTGCTGATGGTTGATGTGGCCTTTAAGGACTGAATGGTCAATCAATGGGATGATATCATAACCCAAGATGAAGCATTTATCCAGGATGCAGCTGCAGTTGAACATCCAGAGCCTGGCCATAGTGAGGGCCCTCCAGTTGATGCAGATTATGGCTGCAGGTCTCAGATGAAGAAGAAGGCTGAGAGTCAACTAGGAGGTCAGAAGTCATCCAGGACCAAGGGTGTGAGGGCACTTACATGTGAGCCTGATGAGCCCACAGCACTTCCATCAATGGCTTCAGGTAATCATACTGCCATTGTTAGGTTTTGAAGAGGCTGTGATTGACCAGGATGCTACATTAGCAGGGATTTTGCAAGATCTGATTGTGAGAGTTGATAGGCTCTGGTACAGTGGTTCACCCAGGGGACATGTTGTTTGAGAGGCACAGGTACTAATGTAGTCTTGCTCTTGGACAAGTTGCAGATGTTGCCAGGCCATTGCACCCAGGACCTATGCAAGAATGCTTCACAAGTTCTATTGCTACTGGTTTGTTTTATCACAGTTAAGTAAGTTCAGATACTATGATGTGGTAGCATCTAGATTGGTATGACCAGCACTTTTGAAAGTTGAAAGCAGTTGATAAGTCATTGAGATAGGAAATAAGATATGCCAATAGCTTTCTCAGCCTATGGTGGATAGTCCAGGGAGACTGCCATGGCCTGCAGCGAGCAACAATGAAGTTAAAGTTGGGATCTGCTTTGCTTTAATGTTGGTAAATGTTTATAGCCAAGTTGTCATTTTGGGCATTCTTGCTCAGTTTGTGGTGTTTACAATGCCATGATGGCATGTTGGTAGAAAGACAATTTTGGGTCTCCCATACAGCTTGGCAGTGGCAGAACTGGAGAACTGAGATCACCAACTGGATGGTGCATAGGGAACTTTTATGGATTCTGGGTTCAGTTGTCTTCTCAGCTACAACACATGGGAGACCCAAAATCGTCTTTCTACCAACATGCCATCATGGCATTGTAAACACCACAAACTGAGCAAGAATCACCTTTCTGCTTTTCTTGCTGTCTTAACTAATTCCACCTAAAATGCCAGTTTTTTTTAGCGAATCTGTGAATTAAAACATTTGTTATTGCTACATATTGTACTTATTTGCTGCCTGCACTTGAATTAAGTCATTTTTGTGTTTAAATAATTTGTTTAACTGTTGCAGGCTACACACTAAAGTACGATAGCCTTTTCTGTGCATTTAAAGTGTTGTTTTGATTGTATCTGCTCTATTTTCTGAAAAAATATATATATACTTGTTGCCCGCCTTTCTGAACTAGTATAGTCCAGTTTTCAGGTTATTGCTGAATCCAGGGCTGAGTTACAAGTTTCTGTGTTGCCCATATCTTACTTGGATAGAAGGAAGTTTCTCTGTTCACCTGTGAGAGAGGGGAGCTTTGAGCAGCCTATCTGTCCCTAGAGGAGTGGTTTCAGCCCAGACATTAGTAGTTTATCAGCCATTTTGGGCTAATTTCTATCTCTTTCACTTCCCTGCTATAAAAACCACATTTGTGTGGTTTTGTGCACCGGGCAGCACTATTTAGCTAGAGTTAAACTATTCTCTGCTCCACGAAGTCTACTCTTCAATTTTTCCCTTGGAACTAGACAAACCTTCAACTTTAGCACTCAAACCATTCATTTCACAGTCAAGCACTTGCTTAAAACTCATAGCAAGCACTAATTAACCCTAGCACTAGACCCCCCCCTATACTGTCCAGAAGGACAAGGCTCTCTATTCGTCCCCACCAGCCAATCAGAAAAACAGCTTACTCTACCTATTCAGGCATGTCCAAAGGGCAGTTTCCTGTGTACTCTCCAGTCCAACTGGTGAAACTGGGCATTTTGAGGCAATGTTACAACTGCCTCATGTACACAGACAACCCTCTCCTCCTACCACCAAACACTAATATATGCGAAAGATGCAATTATACAGCCAAACTGGAGGCAAAGTTCTCTCAACCCAAGACTGGAACTGACAGTCAATAGGAGAAGGGTAATACTTGCAACACACCACCAGTCTCACATAGACCTAATAAACCAACACCAGCAAATAACACACATGAATACATGAAAACATACTCGGAGGTTCTAAATAAAAATCTGCAAAAACAACAGAGACCTCCAAAGCAGACATCCAAGCAACCTCCACACCCCATCACCAACCATGAAAAACATGCAATCACAGCCCTTAAGGCAAAATAACATACCCAACACACTAGTAATAGGCGACTCTATAGTTAGGCAAACTGATGTCCCACTAACTAGGCTGGACAAGGAGAAGGTTACAGTTAACTGCCTGTCAGGTGCCAGGATCCGCCACATAACACAAACACTCAGGTTACTCCAGAACAAGTACAAATACAATGCTGTCATTGTCCATGTTGGTGTAAATGACCTGAGATGTACCTCCCTGGTCTACATGAAAAGAGACATGGAAGAGCTCTCTGATCATGTAGCCCAGGCCGGTATGACCCTGACCCTGAGTAGCATCCTGCCCTCACCAAGAATGATGCCACAGTATAAAGAAAAAATTATCAATTTCAACAATTGGCTAAGTTTCTGGTGTCATTCAAAGGGGATCCAGTATCTGTCCGCCTGGGATGACATGCTCGACAAGCCACGTTGCTTCACAAGAGATGGCTTGCACCTGTCACCCTTAGGCTTTCGAATACTGGCCAAGGCTCTTGCTGCCCCCATAGTGCCTTTTTTAGGCAAGGCTCAAAAGACAAACCCACCACCATAAATAGCACAAGTAACCAAAAACTGAGGGTAATGCTACTCAACACCAGAAGTCTAAACCTCAAAATGCACGCACTCGAGGCACTCCTCAGTATGGAGAACATCGACATCTGTGCAGTAACAGAAACCTGGTTTAAGGCTCCTGAGAGCACCCCAACACTACTAGGCTATAACTCATACCATACCTTTCGGCCACAGAACCAGGACTGAAACACAAAAGGTGGGGGTGTATCCATATTCATCAATGATACCCACACCTCCAGGTTAGTGCGCAGCACAGTGCATCAGAGATCATCCATGTGCAACTAACAATGGGCAAAACTGCAATCCAAATTGTAGCTTGCTACAGATCACCCACCATGGCCCCAGACCCCCATTCCGCATTTCTGGAGACACTGGGAAATATGAAGGTCCTACCAAACACCTTAATACTGGGTGATTTCCATTACCCAAACATAGACTGGGAGAACTACTCAAGTACTAACTCCCTTGCCCAACACTTCCTAGAATTTATAAACTCGAATGCCCTGGATCAACTGGTTAACACCCCCACCAGAGGGAACAACATATTGGACCTAGTCATCACCAACATGGGCAACCGGTGTTCCACACCAGAGGTCAACCCCTCGCTGGTTAGATCAGACCATAGACTAATCACTCTGGATATCCACATTCCACCCCCACCCTCAATCAAGGAAACTACCATGAAAATCTTTTCAAAAGCAAACTTCACGTTACTTAAGACTGAGGTGGAAAGGTTCACAGCCCCCATGTGAAAGGACAATGCTGTCCAAGCTGCTGAAACCTTTACAAAGGCAATCCATGAGCATCTGCAGGAATGCATGGATCGTGCTATCCCAAGTAAAACCAAGAATCACTCCTCCAAGAAAAGGAAACCAGTCTGGTGGACCCCTGCCATAAACAAGCTATACAACAGAAGGAGGAAACTAGTACATATAAGAGTAAATTCCCAAGAAGGAAAGACATCCCTGATTGGTATCAGCAAGAAACTACGATCCCTCATTAAATCATCCAAGGCTAGTTTCGAAAGAAAAATTGCCAATGACTCCAAAGATAACCACAAAGCATTCTTTAGCTATGTCAAGAACCTAAGTGGAAACTCTCAGATCTGCTCTGAGTTAGTGCAGAATGGCACAAAATTCACTGAACCGACTGATATTGCAAACATTCTGGCAGACAGGTTTAGTGCAAACTTCACCCCTCTCTCACCCACTAAAGTGCCCATAAGCATACCAGAAGAATGTAGGGCCCCATCAATCACCAATACACAGGTAAAACAGCGCTATCCAAACCCAAAAACACAGCTTCAATGGGACCGGATGGGGTCCCAGGCTGTGTCTTACAAGAGCTCCAAAATGAATTATCTCCTCACCTAAACACACTGTTCAAACTCAGCCTCTCTACAGGCTACGTACCCATAGAGTGGCGCACAGCAACAGCTATCCCACTCCACAAAGGTGTAGCCACAACGGACCCCAGGAACTATCGCCCTATAAGCCTGACTAGCCTGGTCTGCAAGGCTATGGAACGCATCATCATGGAGCTCATTAACAGAGACAATGGGAACCTCCAAACTTTGGACCCTACCCAGTTTGGTTTTGTTAAGGGCAGATCATGCCTCCTAAACCTGGTGGACTTCTTTGAGACGGTTACCAGTGCATTAGACGAGGGAAAGGTGGTACACACAGCCTACCTAGACCTCACAAAGGCTTTTGACACCATTCCCCATTCTAGTATTATAGACAAGCTCACCAGCTTGAACATAAATCCCTACGTCACGAGATGGGTTGCCAACTGGCTCATTGATAGAACCCACATGGTGAGAGTTGCAGGCTCTATGTCTGACTCTAAACCGGTTACAAGTGGTGTCCCCCAGGGCTCAGTCCTAGGACCCCTCCTGTTCGGTATATACTTCTCAGAGGTAGTTTGCTACTTGTGTGTCTCTGCTATCCTTAAACAAAAACAAAAAAACAAAAAAATCTTGCTATTTTCCCACTTTCTATAATTTAAAAGAAAGTTCAGTTACAGAGTTGCTGTTCTGAACTGTTTGTAAGTTTCTTGGAGGCCAGTGCTTGCTTGGGCTAAAGGGAAGTCTCTGTGTTCACCAGTGGCAGTGGTTAACACTGAGCAGCCTGCCTGTCCCTGTAGGAGTGGTTACTGCCTAGAAACTGTAGTTTTATTGGCCATTTTGGGTCAATTCCAAACTCCTTGATCTCTCTCTCTCTTAAAACCCTGTGTCAAAGGAAAAAACTTCAAAGACCAATACACGTAAGGTTCAGTTAAGGCACTTAAATTTACTTGCAGCAAGGAGACAAAAGTATGCAAATAAAAGGATTTGTCTAACTACTAACAGGAAGTATGTTCATTCTTATACTGTTTTACAAGATATGGCCTTCTAAGCTGACGTAATCAAACACAACTTTAAGCATTGTACTGCAGCAGGTGTTACTTCAGATTTTCTGCTGACATGACTAGATTTGTGAGAAACTTTTTAGAAAAACAACATGGCCTTGATGACCAGTACTTCGCTTACAAGCCTCTATTGTACAGTGTTACATTTCAAGGTACTCTTCTAATACAGATACAAGCAAATGCTGATCGCAGTTCATATTTTCAAGCAGGCTTTTGTCCTAATTATCTGTTACTTCTACAGCTGTGTATGTTCTCATAGCACAGCGGAGCTTCTTGTCTGTGTTTCATATAAGCAGTATTGTTCTATTCATTATTTTCCTAACGCAAGCAGAAATCATCTGCTTCTCAGTAAATTTCCAAGGCACAAGCAAGATTTAGCTGACAATACAATGTCAGAAAGCAACTGCAGTTTGTACAGATTTATGCAGTATGAAATAGAATAAATGTGTTAACTCTTTTAGGCTCTGAATGCACTAAGCATATTACTAATACACACATTAATACATATTTCTCTAACATTTCCCCCCTATTAATACTTTTATTTTACTTTCAAAATAAGCATAAACAGTGGATTTTCTTCTCCTAACCTCTTCCACTCAGGATTTGCAGTTAAGAGAGCCATTCGGTTTAAACTTATGAAAGCATTTTAAGTCTTTTAACAGTTCTTCAAACACAGTACTTTGATATAAGGTTTCAGAAACTGACATGTCTACAAAGTCTTTGATCAGTCTTTTCATGCAAGGGATACCACAACAAACACATACTCCCAGTAGGAGCATACCTACACAAATGGCAATCAGGATGTTCATTAGGATGGTACCCCACCCCCCAAACCATTTCTGGAAAAAGTCCATCAGTGGGCTTGGGCCTGGTTTGATCATAGCCGACACTTGCTGAATTACCTCAAGATGGTTGTCTATCTCGTGTTTATGGTCAGGAATATACGAACAGCATTCTTCTTGGATTAAAGCGCACGTACCACCTCTTGCCGCTAGGGTGAAGTCAAGAGCCATGCGGTTTTGGAGCACTACAGTTCTCATAGCATTCAGTTCATCAGTCACCAATTCAAGAGCAGAAAAAGTTGCATTGCTCATTACTTCGAGAAGTTTCAACAGTTTTCTCAGCTCCCAAATTGATTTCACCGCTCCATATGCTGGTAATATACCTGCCCACGATATAACGCTATCACTCAAGTCCATGTGTGTCAGCCCTTTGACTAGGGAATGATGGTCTTTCCAACACGCATCGATTTGTCCCACAGGATTCTCAGGTTTCTTGACGACCTCTCAGACATTTCGAATTTTTCCTCGAGGCAAATCTGCAGTGTGTCGTATGGCCGGAACCAGGTAACCCAAAAAACAACTGCCGGACCAATTCTCAGGTAACCATTTGTATGCCTTTCTGCCACACACAAAATAACAGTCCTCTACTTTATTAGTAACCCTGCTATGAATATACACTCGCCCTGCATAAAACATTTTTCTATCAATTATAGACAGCTGTTTATAAAGAACAGAATTATGTTTTACTTCATCAAGTGTTTTATGCATCAATCCAAGAAATGAATCATAGTTTGTATTACAATAAAGATCTACTTTGTTTCCTTTAGTATAACATCTATAAGGAACAGTCACATTGCAATTGCTCCAACCCACCTGAACAGTATCATTTTTATAAAAACACACAGTTCCCTTTTGTGGAACAGACAAGTGCAATGCTATTTTATCTTGCGCTGTAATGGTTGAGGTATCATAAATCAAGTTTTCCCAGGTCTCATTGAACCCTAGGGGGGGTGTGTAGTCATTAATAACCCCCCCCCCCTGTATGCTGTCAGCAAAGCTGTGCAAATCCAGCAATTCGAAATGTTGAAAGTCTCAGCATACACATATTTAATTGCCTGGTAAGTGTTAAAGTTTGGATGCCAGTCTATGAGTAACGCTTCACGTTTATTCAGTTCAGTGTGTGTGGCTGGGAAAAGGAAAGGCCACAGCAAAAAGATTATTGTCACTAGTACAGTTAACAGGATGATTATGCAATACTTCTGAGGAAAGGGTTGTTCTGCATTCCTGTTTCTTCTGGACTCTATCATTTTTACTCTTGGCATGTAACAAGATTTTTGTCCAGTTCAAAGTTTTTAACTAACTTACAATGCATCAGATTGATCCAAGAGGCACGTTCCGCTATCTTGACTGCAGTGGGTGTTGACAAAAGTACTTGATATGGTCCTTCCCACTTCGGAGATGTCCAATTCTTTTTCTTGACTACCTTCAGCCAGATCCAAGTTCCGGGGAAAAACACTGCCACTTCTGACGGTCTGGTTTGTTCTTTATCTGAAACAAAATTTAACTGCAACAAATGTTTAGAATTTAATAACTTACGCATATACTCTGCTAATGTACCATCAGCTTCCTGGTCTGCGGGCATGAGAGATTTCCACTGAGGTATATGATAAGCCCTTCCAAAGAGCTTTTCAAAAGGAGTCAATCCTTTTGCATTCGGAACAGTTCTCATGCTCAACAGTGCCAGGGGCAGACAGTACACCCAGTTTCTCTGCGTTTCTGATATTAACTTCCTTAACTTACTTTTTAAAATCCCATTATGCCTCTCTACTAGCCCTGCAGATTGTGGGTGATATGCACAATGTTTTTTTAAAGAAATACCGAAAAATCTACTTAGCTGTTGTATGGTCTGGTTCACAAAATGTGTGCCATTGTCACTGTAGATCCTTTCTGGAATGCCGAATCTAGGGATGATTTCTTTGACAAGGACTTTGGCCATTGTTGTAACATCTGGATTTTTAGTCAGAAAGGCTTCCACCCATCTGGAAAACATATCTACAATGACAAGACAATACTTCTTATTTTCACATTTATTCAGCTTTATGAAATCCATACAGATACTATGAAACAGATACGGTGGTATAGGAAAACTCCCTTGCTTGGGCTTTAATACCCCTTGTGCATGATGTTTATTACAAATGTGGCATACCATGCAGAAATTTTTAGAGTAATTTGAGAAGCCATATGTCATGAACACTCGGTTCACCAGCTGTACCATCCCCCCTGTTGAGACATGGCTCTGCCCATGGCTCAACAAAGCCGCATATCTAAACAAATTAGATGGCAATATCAGTTTCCTTTCTTTAGAGATGTACAGACCCTTTTCAAGAATTACTCCTCGTTTTACCCATCTTTGTTTTTCAACTTTCGTAGTAAGTGTCTGCATTGTTTTTAACATTTCTAAGTCTAAAATCTCAGAAGGTTGTAATTCCTCATTCAAAAGAAATGCTTCTGAAGCTGCCTGCTTTGCAGCTGTATCAGCTCTCGCATTACCTTTTGAAATCCTGTCCTGTTGCTTGGTATGAGCTGTGCATTTACAAATAGCTACTTTCTGAGGTAACTGAATAGATTCTAAAATATCTAAAATAAACTGTGCATGATTAATCGGTTTGCCAGTAGATGTTATCATTCCTCGATTTTTCCACTGTTGCGCAAAAACATGTACAGTAGAAAAAGCGTACTGGCTGTCAGTAAAAATGTTTACACATTTACCCTTTGCTAAGGTACATGCCCATGTGAAGGCAATCAATTCTGCTGCCTGTGCAGATAAACTTGTGGTAAAGATTTCGCTTCTATAATGTCTGTGTCAGAAACTACTGCATATCCCACTAGGTTCTGTCCTGCAGGACCCCTTTTGCATGAGCCATCCACGTAATATGTCACCTCGGCATCATCCAAGGGAACATCCGTAAGATCTTTTCTAGGTAGTGTCTTTTCCTCAATCACCTGCAGGCAGCTGTGTGGTGTGCCATCTGCAAGGGTTGGGAGCAAGGTAGAAGGGTTCAAAGTCGTACATCGTTCAATTGTCATATGAGGTTGGCTCAACAATATAGTCATACAGGAAAGATGCCTAGCAGGGGAAAGATATGCTACCTTTTCTTGTAGTAAAATAATCGCGACTGCATGAGGCACTCTCAATGTGAGAGGGTGGAACAACACTACTGAGGCCGAAGCCTGTACTGCCATTGCAGCTGCAACTACTGCTTGTACACACTGAGGTAAAGACCATGCCACTGGGTCCAGTTGTGATGAATAGTAAGAAATAGGGCGTTGCTTGTCCCCATGCTGCTGTGTTAACACTGATGTCATATAACCTTGCTTATAATCTACAGTTTGGAAAAAACATTTATGATAGTTTGGTAATCCCAAAACTAATGAGGACGCTATTAACTGTTTCAGTTTGCAGAAAGCAGATTCTGCTTCTGGTGTCCATTGTAACAAATCCTGTGCTGCCATAAGCTTTTATATATCAGGTTAGTCAGTGGTGCAGATTCCAAGGCATAGTTTGGAATCCAGCTCCGACAAAACTTAGTCGTACCCAGGAAGGACATAATTTCCTTCTTGGTAGTGGGTTTTGGTGCTTGCAAAATCGCTATTTTTCTGTCCTCATCCAATGTCCTACCCTCCTTAGATATTAAATATCCCAGGTATTTAACTTGTTTTTTCCAAAGCTGCAGTTTATTTTTGTTTACTTAATGTCCTTCAGTGGCTAAAAATTGTAATAGCGCTATGGTATCTTCTTTACAATCTTGCTGGGTGGGGGCCGCCAGCAGGATATCATCAACATAAAGCAAAATCTGACTACCTCTTGGTGGGGTAAATCCCGCCAAATTGCTTGCCATTTCTTGTGAGAATATTGTTGGACTTTCACAATACCCCTGTGGTAGTTGCGTATATGTATACCTTTTCCCCTGAAATGTAAATGCAAACCAATACTGGCTGTCAGGGTGTATCGGTATCAAAAAGAACGCATTGCTAATATCTACCACAGAAAAATATTTCTGTTGAGGTTTAAAATCATTCAACAGGGTGTGTGGGTCTGGCACCGTAGGTGCCCTTGGTATTACTGCGTCATTTACAGCTTGTAAATCTTGGACCATACGCCACTCTCCATTCGCTTTCTTAACAGGAAATAAGGGTGTGTTACATGGTGAATCAGGAGATTCTACCAGCACCCCCTTCCTTAAGTAAAGCTGCTATAATAGGTTTGATTCCTACCTCTGCATCTTTTCTTAAGGGATACTTCTCTTTTGTGGTCTAAATGCTGACTTTGATGTAATAGTAACTGGTCCCGCTGTACGAATAAGTCCTACATCTGATTTTCCTGTTGACCAGAGAGTTTCTGGTATATTCTGTAAGGCATTCTCTTCCTCCTTCAATAGGAGTGCTAATCAGCTGTCCTTGCTAGACTGCAAGTGTACAGCTGGGCGGGTCTGAGTTATCCAATTCAACTTCTGCATTTGTATTCCCTGTTCTGATAGTTCTAACTCTGTCTGTTTCTCCCATCTCGTGACTTTTTCTCCCAAGTCTACCCATTTCACATTTTTGTCCTTAGTTAAGCTAACATGTGGTAATCGATTAGATTTATAAAGTGCAAAGAACTCCTGGGGCAATGAACAGCTGACAACACTGTTCCCTTCTGTGTCCCAGTACAGATTACGCAATATCAATCTGTTTGCATGGTTTCTAAACAATTCTTGCTCATATTCCTTATCAGGTCCTGGTGTGTTACAATAATACAGAGTACAGTGCAACAAATGTTGTCTATCAATGTCAAGGGAGGGGAACTTGCTGATGGCTACGTTCATCATCTCTTCGGTCACTGCCCCTGGACCAGTCTTAACCAAGTCCTGGCTGTACCAATAAAACATTCCACCGTCCGATTGCACTGCAAAGGTGTCAATTTGTCGCTGTGCTTCCATACCCTGCATAGTCAGAACTACTGCTATACCAAATAGCTGCATAAGGTCTCTGCCCAAGAGGTTTACTGGGCATTTTGCAGAAACAACAATTTTGCTTTTCTGGGTCAATCCTGAAGCAGGATCAGTTATCACAATATTATGGGAGAGGGGCTCCCGATACAGCTGTCCATTAGCTGCTTTCACTAATATGTAATCAGGTGACTCTGAGTTTTCTGGCAGCTTGGAGGGATGTATCAGGGTCCGTGAGGCCCCTGAGTCACACAAAAATGTGACTTCCCTCCCTTCTACCAGGAGTGTAACTTCTGGTTTCGTGTCTGTTAATAGAGCTCTAAGCTCAATAAAGCCAAATCCAATATTTCATTTTCTTCACTACCCGTAACTTCCTGCACTTCCTCTATTTCTTCTGTCACATTCTCTTCTCCCTCTTATCACATTCTCATTTGTCCTTTCTCTGCTATCCCCTTCTAGTGATTCCTGACTACCATATAGTCAATCCTCACCCTCCTTATCTTCCGTCATTGCCTTCTTGTTTTTCTTGCAATCCCTTGCCAAGTGTCCCTTTTTACTGCATTTAAAGCACTCCCCCTTTTCTTTCGCCCTTCAAAGTCCTCTGATCGTTGATCAGATTGTTTGTTTCCCTGGGCATTTCTCTTGCCCTTTTTCCCGGACTGTACTACATAAACTTCTGCTCCGTCTTCTACAGAAAATACTTGGGCTTTGTTTTTCTTTTTGCTATTAAAATGCCTTTCGGCATGTCTAGCATATTCAAGCAATGACTGTAATCTGCTTGTACGATGATTTACCGTGTGTTTTGTAATAAAGCTGCTTATAGGTGCAATACTGCCTTTCAAAAATGCATTCTTTAACTGCTGCTCATATGGGGAATCATGTGTCTGTTCTTCAGGAACCTGCATTCCACAATGGTTATTAAAACATTCTAACAGTCTGGCATAATATCTGTCAACAGTCTCACCTTCTTGTTGGATGCATTGATTAATGCAAGTCCAGTCTGCCCTGGGTTTCCATTTCTCAGAGATTCGGTCTGTAAGACCTTTCACTCTGTTGTCTAACTCTGCGCTGCTATGTGGGAGGGGCCTGAGCACAATATCACGGGGATTCCAGTCGCCACTAATCATGCGCCAATAAGGTCCCACAATTTGTCTGACTACTTTTTCTACCTCTTCTCCGTTTAAATTATAACTTAGCCTCATTCCTTGCAAATCTTCTAAGAACTTTCTAAAATTAACTTTTGGATGGAGAATTCCCTCAGTGGCTTTCCGGATGTCCTCCGGAGTCCAGGGTCTATACACTAGAATAGTTGGGTCCTGACCTTCTTGCCCTGCCTGGGGATTAGGCACTTCTATAAGTGGGCATATTTCTTCCTCACTCATAGATTTTGAATTCCTACCCATTTGATATAACTCAATGTCCCCTTTTGAGTTTCCTGCCCATGTTTGAGACCTGGTCTCGACGGGATCTCTAACAAACGGTTTCGCTTTTGTAGCGTCTCTACTTACAGTGACAGTAGGATATCGCGGGGGTGGACTAACTTGTTCACTTGCCTCATACTCCGGTAAGGGAGGCGGGGGGGGGCTGATGCTATTACTAAGTTATTGTCCTCCTTATCTAAAAACATTGCTTTTGAATTATTACTCTTTTGTTCCCTTCTGTTTACTTCCTCAATCCACCTGTGTGCCTGAGAAATTCCTAATTGACGTTGCTTTTTTACCCGACCTTTAGAATTGGCTTTAAGCTGTTTGACAAGTTTGACAAGCGAGGATTTTTCTAGTTTACCATCAAATTCATATTTATTAACCCATTTTGAGTAATATTTAATATTATCAGCACGCTGTGATTGCATGTATTTCGCGTCTTCGGTTAACGGCGGATTTTGGGACCTTTTTGTACAATTATTACCCATTTTGTTCTACCCTTTTAATCGTTACGTAACACCTTATTTTTACATGGTACCACAGCTGTTTTTATAGTCTCTTCAGAATGACTGCCTACCTGCTCTGTTTCCCTGATCTATGACAAGACAGTAATCTTTCTGTCCCTGACTTATAAACAAAGTCTCTAACAGAACAAATACAAATCAAGTCCCTGATCTAAAACAGAAAAAGAAGGTAGATTCACCTTACCTGAGCCTTCGTGATTGATCACCTGGTTTGAGTAAACCCATCCTTCAGTCGCAGATCAGAAAGTGGCTGGCCTCTTTTGTACGACAATTCAGTCGGAGGACTTTTCAAATAAGAAGAACCGATGTAGTTTCTTCCCCGTACGGTTTCAAGCCACCTGGCCTGTCTGATCCGAGGCGAAGTGAAGGTTTCCGGTCCAAAGGACCAATCTGTCAAAGGAAAAAACTTCAAAGACCAATACATGTAAGGTTCAGTTAAGGCACTTTAATTTACTTGCAGCAAGGAGACAAAAACATGCAAATACAAGGATTTGTCTAACTACTAACAGGAAGTATGTTCATTCTTATACTGTTTTACAAGACATGGCCTTCTAAGCTGACGTAATCAAACACAACTTTAAGCATTGTACTACAGCAGGTGTTACTTCAGATTTTCTGCTGACATGACTAGATTTGTGAGAAACTTTTTAGAAAAACAACCTGGCCTTGATGACCAGTACTTACAAGCCTCTATTGTACAGTGTTACATTTCAAGGTACTCTTCTAATACAGATACAAGCAAATGTTGATTGCAGTTCATATTTTCAAGCAGGCTTTTGTCCTAATTATCTGTTACTTCTACAGCTGTGTATGTTCTCATAGCACAGCGGATCTTCTTGTCTGAGTTTCATATAAGCAGTATTGTTCTATTCATTATTTTCCTAACGCAAGCAGAAATCATCTGCTTCTCAGTAAATTTCCAAGGCACAAGCAAGATTTAGCTGACAATACAAAGTCAGAAAGCAACTGCAGTTTGTACAGATTTATGCAATATGAAATAGAATAAATGTATTAACTCTTTTAGGCTCTGAATGCACTAAGCATATTACTAATACACACATTAATACATATTCTCTACCACCCTGCAACTCTCTTTTTGCGCAGTGTTGCACACAGAGCAGCGTGTTTAAACTATTCCCGGCTCCACAAAGTCTGCTCTTCACTTTTTCCCTTAGAACTGCTCTAAATCTCAAAATAAGCACTCTATTTTCATTCTAAAACCCTGTACTTGCTCATATAAGTAATCTCATAGGTAAAAACTAATAAACTTAAGCACTACACCATCTTATACTCCTTTTAAGTACTTGCTCCCTATTGGTTCTTTCTGATCAGTCAATAAGTAGTTCCCTATATTATTCAGGCATGTCCAAAGGTCAGTTTCGGGTTTACTCTCCAGTCCAGCTGGTGAATCTGGGAATCTTGAGGCAATGTTACAACTGCCTTATGTATACAGACCACCCTCTCCTCCTCCCAACAAGCTCAAATATACGTGAGAGATGCAACTATATAGCCAAACTGGAGGCTGAGCTCTCTCAACCCAGTACTGGCACAGCCAGTCAGGAGGAGAAGGTAACCACACACACCACAAATCCAGTCTCACATAGACCTATCGCATCAGCAAACCAAACAAATAAACACACAAAAACATACTCAGAGGCTCTAAATAAAAATCTGCCTAAGCAGCAGAGACCTCCAAAGCAAACATCCAAGCAACCCCTACCACAAAACAATACCCACATAGCACATAGCTCACAAAGTCATTGTGCCACACAGTCTCAGCCCTTAAGGCTAAACAACACACCTAATACACATGTAATAGGTGACTCTATTGTCAGATACATTGACGTCCCACTCACCAGACTGAACAAGGAGAAGGTCACTGTAAGCTGCCTGTCGGGTGCCAGGATCCACCACATAACACAAGCACTCAGGTCATTCCAAAGCAAGTACAAATATGACTCCGTCAATGTCCATGCTGGTGTGAATGACCTGAGACATACCTCCCTGGACTACATGAAAAGAGACATAGAGGAGCTCTCTGATCATGTAGCCCAGGCCGGTATGACCCTGACCTTGAGTAGCATCTTGCCCTCACCAAAAATGATGCCACAGTATAAAGACAAAATGATAAATTTTAACAATTGGCTAAAGTATTGGTGTCATTCAAAGGGGATCCAGTGTCTGTCAGCCTGGGGTGACATGCTCAACAAGCCACGTTGCTTCACTAGGGATGGCTTGCACCTGTCACCCCTGGGTTTTCGAATACTGGCAAAGGCTCTTGCCTCCCCCATAGTGCCTTTTTAGGCAAGGCTCAAAAGACAAACCCACCTCCATAGACAACACAAAGAAAAAAAAAACTAAGGGTAATGCTGCTCAACGCCAGAAGTCTAAACCTCAAGATGCATGCACTCGAGACTCTCCTCAGTATGGAGAATATCGATATCTGTGCAGTAACAGAAACCTGGTTCAAGGCTCCCGAGAGCACCCCAGCACTAACAGGTTATACTTCATACCATGCTTTTCGGCCCCAAAACTCGGACCGAACCACAAAAAGAGGGGGAGTATCCATATTTATCAAAGATACCCACACCTCCAGGTTAGTGGCACTGCACAAAGCATCAGAGACCATCTATGTGCAACTAACAGTGGGCAGAACTGCCTTTCAGTTTGTAGCCTGCTACAGACCACCCTCCCAAACACAGGATCCCCACTTGGCTTTCCTGAGAACACTGGAGAATATGAAGGTCTCTCCAAACACCATTATATTGGGTGACTTCAACTACCCAAACATTGATTGGGAAAACTACTCAAGCGCAAACACCCTCGCCCAACATTTCTTAGAATTTATAAACTCAAATGCTATGGGACAACTGGTCACCACTCCCACAAGAGGGGAAAACATATTGGATCTGGTCATCACCAACATGGGGTCTCTATGTTCCACACCAGAGGTATACCCCTCATTGGTAAGATCAGACCATAAACTAATCTCACTGGAGATCCATATTCCATCCCCACCCCCAGCTAAGGAAACCATGGTGAAGAACTTCTCAAAAGCAAACTTCACACTTCTCAAAACCAAGATGGAATCCTTCAAAGCCCCCGGGCCAGTGAAAAATACGGCCCAAAACGCAGAATCCTTTACAAAACCATTCTATGAACACCTACAGGAATGCATGGAGCATGCTATCCTGAATAAAACCAAGACTCACTCCTCCAAAGACAGGATACCTGTCTGGTGGACCCCGGCCATAAATAAGCTATACAACAGAAGGAGAAAGCTACTACATGATAGAGCAAAATCCCAAAAAGGGAAGGCGTCTCTGATCAGTATTAGCAAGAAACTATGATCCCTCATAAAATCATCTAAGGCCAGCTTCAAAAGAAAAATTGCACAAGACACTAAAGATAATCACAAGGCCTTCTTTAGTTATGTCAGGAACCTGGTTGGCAACTCACAGATATGCTCTGAGTTAGTGCAAAATGACAAAAAATACAATGAACCCACAGACATTGCCAGCATCCTGGCAGAAAGGTTCAGTGCAAACTACTCCCCCCCCTTCCTCCCCAAAAGAGCAAATGTCTATCCCAACAGAGTGTAGCCTTCCTGAGATCACAGATGCACAGGTGAGAGCTGCCCTCTCCAAAGCAAAAAACACAGCATCAATGGGACCAGACGGTGTCCCGGGCTACGTCTTACACAAGCTCAAAGAAGAACTAAACCCTCATATAAAGTCACTGTTCAGTCTCAGCCTTACTACAGGATATGTACCCAAGGAATGGCGTACAGCAACAGTGGTCCCGCTCCACAAAGGTGGTGCCACAACAGATCCCGGAAACTATCACCCTATAAGCCTGACTAGCCTGGTCTGCAAAGCTATGGAGTGTATCATCATGGAAATCATAAACAAAGACATTGGGAACCTCCAGATACTGGATCCTACCCAATTTGGCTTTGTTAAGGGCAGATCTTGCCTCTTGAACCTGGTCGACTTCTTTGAAACAGTTACCAAAGCCATAGATGAAGGGAAGGTAGTCCACACAGCCTACCTGGACCTCGCAAAAGCCTTTGACACAATACCCCACTCGAGCATCATAAATAAGCTCACCAGCTTAAATATCAACCCCTATGTCACAAGATGGGTTGCAAACTGGCTCAGGGATAGAACCCACATGGTCAGAATAGCAGGTGCCATGTCAGACTCTAAATCAGTTACAAGTGGTGTCCCACAAGGCTCAGTCCTGGGATTTCTCTTGTTCGGTATATATTTCTCTGAGGTACAGGCTAACACGGGTGGACTATGGCTGACCAGGTTCGCAGATGACTGCAAACTGGGTGCCATAATCGACTCTCTGGCTGACACAAGCATCCTCCAAAAGCGTCTCACAGAGACGGATAACTGGTGCCAGAGCCATGGCCTAAAGCTAAATGCCAAAAGGTGCATAGTCATCCCCTTTGGGAAAAACAAAGTGCCCACAAATTACCACATAGGTGGTAATCCATTAAGTACGGAAGAAGTAATTAGGGACTTGGGGACCCAAGTAGATAGCAATCTCTCCTTTAACAATCACATTGCCAAAGTGGTTAGAAAAACCTTATATATAGCCCACCTTATCACGAAAGGGTTCACATCTAGATCAAGAGAGGTCATTGTGCCCCTCTACTCATTACTTATCAGGCCCATAATTGAATACAATTCCCAATTTGGGAGGTACCTTACCTGACACCTGCAGCAACTGGAAAGGCCCCAAAAGTACCTCACCAAGAGGATCAAGGGACTCAAGCAGATGCCTATGCAGTTCAGCTAAAGAAACTCCAGCTCTACTCAGTTGTGTACCGCCTACTCAAAGGCGATCTGTGTCTGACGTATAAAGCCATGTCCAACCCAGAATTAATGGACATGCTTCTCCTCAGGAAATCCAAATCCCTTAGAGCTACACACTCCAGGGACTTGAACCTCATCACAGAAATAAATAGGACATGCTGGAGGGACAGATTCATATCCCAGAGGCTCCCCTCACTCTGGAACAAAATCCCAATCCATGTTAGGCAGAGCCCCTCACTGACCCTCTTCAAGAGAAATCTTGATGAGTGGAAGGGAGATTGTACATTTACCCCTGGGATCTCTTTTGTGTCCCTGCTTAACAGAGGTACAGTAAACTAACCTTAAAAGGGCTACCTTCTGTGACCTACTATACAGAGGCACAGTCAACTAATCTAAAAGGGTGGCGAAAGCCAAACACACACTGGCTAGGCTTATAAATGCCCTAGGGCAGATAGCCTAGTATCAACCTATGAACAGGCAAGCATAGGAGGACTATGACTGACCAAGTTTGCAGACGACTGCAAATCAGGGGCCATAATTGATTCTCCGGCTGATACAGACACCCTTCAGATGGGTCTCACTGAGACGGATACCTGGTGTCAAAATCATGGCCTCAAGCTAAATGCCAAAAAGTGCATAGTCATTCCCTTTGGAAAAAACAAAATACCCGCGAACTACCACATAGGTGGTAGTCCCCTAAATACAGAAAATGTAATAAGGGATCTGGGGACCCAAGTTGATAGTAATCTCTCCTTTGAGAATCATATTGCCAAGGTGGTTAGAAAATCCTTCTATGTGGCCCACCTAATCACAAAAGGGTTTGCATCTAGAACAAAAGAGGTTATTGTGCCTCTCTACTCATTACTCATTAGACCTATCATAGAATGCAACGCCCCATTTGGGATGTATCTTACAAGACACCTGCAACAGCTGGAAAGGCCACAAAAGTACCTCGCCAAGAGGATTACTGGCCTCAAACAGATGCCCTACTCAGCCCGACTCAAGAAACTCCAGCTGTACTCAGTTGCATACCGCTTATTCAGAGGTGATCTCTGCCTGACATACAAGGCCATGTCTAACCCAGAATTGATGGACATGCTCCACCTAAAAAAAAACAAATCCCAGAGAGCCACACGCTATAGAGATATAAACCTCACCACAAAGATAAATAGGACATGCTGGAGGGATAGATTCCTATCCCAGAGATTCCCCATGCTTTGGAACAGGATTCCACTATACATCAGGCAGAGCCCCTCACTAACACTCTTCAAGAGAAACCTTGATGGGTGGATGGGAAACAGAAAATTTACCCCAGGAATCACTGCACTCGCTCTGCTGGACAGTGGTGCAGGGAACTAATGGCTCTGCTGAACAGTGGTGCAGGGAACTGATGGCTCTGCTGGACAGAGGCACAGGGAACTAATCTAAGGGGGTGGCAAAAGCCAACACATTCTGACTAGGCTTATAAATGCCCTTGGGCAGATAGCCTAGTACTTACCTATGAACCTATTAACAAATGGGAAGGTCAGCCTATTCATTCTCCCATTAAGGAGGGACTACTTGGGGTTTTCTTGACAGGGTATTCCAATAAAGAGGAGTTGAAAGAGTTATTAATGGGTTTTCCAGTAGGTTTTGGATTAAGCTCTCAGTTATTCCCATGAATTTTAAGTCTGTAAGTGTAAGAGATAAGGTAGCAGCAGCTTAGCTTTGGAAGGAAGTGGAAGCAGGAAGGGTTACAGTTCCATTTGATGTTTCCCCATTTACTCAGTTTTGAATCTCTCCTCTAGGGTTGGTGCCAAAGAAGAATGAGGGTGAATTTTGCTTAATTCCTCACTGTCATTTCCTGAGGGTAGAATAGTCAATGATCATATTAATAGAGAAGACATTGAAGTACAGTATGCTTCATTGGATGATGTTGAAGTACAGTATGCTTCATTGGATGATGTTAAAGTACAGTATGCTTCAATGGATGATGTTGAAGTACACTGTGCTTCATTGGATGATGAAGTACAGTGTGCTTCATTGGATGATTTTGAAGTACAGTGTGCTTCATTGGATGATGTTGACGTACAGTGTACTTCATTGGATGATGTTGAAGTACAGTATGCTTCATTGGATGATGTGGTTCACATTATTAAAACTTTTACAGAGCCTTGGTTAGTTAAGTTAAACATCAAGGCTGTTTTTCATTTGTTACCCACTAAACAAGAAGACTGATCTTGGCCGGGTGTGTCATTAGTGTGTAATTTTCACTTTGACACTGTAATGTTGAAGGTGTTTGCAGTAGCCTATGCACATTTTTAAAAGTTTTACAAGGCCTTGCACTGGCTGTGGCAACAATGAGCTCCAGGGCATCAGCCACTACATTATCTAGATGATTTCTTGTCAACTAGGGAAGAGCTATGGGAAGCTAGTAAAGCAGTGAGAGTATTTATAGAGTTGTGTAGTGAGTTAGGAGTACCATTAGCTCATGATAAGGTGGAAGGCTCTTTGAAAAGAAAAAAGATTTAATTTTGAGTGGTTTGAAGTTGATGTGATGAGAAGTTTATTTTTTCTATTTTCAGAGAGAACACAATGTAACTTTCATAAAGAGGAATAAAACAAAGGTGAAAGATATGGGTCTATATCACTTTGTCAAACACCTATTTAGCTAAGCCGCTCTTCACTGAATGGCAAATTTTAAGTAGGGCAAACAAGTGGTTGGACAACTGAGTGACTGCAAAAATAAATAAATAAATAAATAAATAAATACAATTTAAAACCTGCCAAGGTGGGGAGTTATTCCCCCCACACTCCTCAATGTGGGGGGGCTGCACCCCGACCACCCAAACTAAATATACCAATTCTAAGATCGCACTACAGTGGGAAAAAGAGCGAATTCCAGATGGTGGTCAACCATTGGTCTGCCCTAATTAAAATTCTCCATTCGATGAAGAGCAGCTTCATTAAATAGGTGTTCGATGGATGGGTATTCACTGAATATCCATTTGACAAAATATATAGACCTAAAAGATATTATGGAATTGTTGGGTTTTTTAAATTTTGCCTGCAGAGCTGTTTGTATGGATAGAGCATTTAATAGATCCTTGGCCAACCTGTTGAGAGGGAATCAGTGTAATCACCATTGGGTGCACCTGTCAAGCATGGTTATGTTGATGTGTGGTTATGATTTCTTGGTAGCTTTAATGGTATTTTGTTTTGGCAGCATGGCTGGGTGTCAACAGATGAGTTACATTTACGGATGGATGCATCTGGGAGAATAGGAATAGCTACAATTTTAAAGATTCATAGTTTGCCGGCAGAATGGCAATGGTGCTGGCCAGATAAGTGGAAGAAGCATCTGGCATTCTTAGAGCTGATGCCTCTTTCAACAGCATTAGTAGTATGGCAACATCACTCAGTGAACAATAAGGTTGTTTTTCATTCAGTGAGGCAGTGGTACAGGTGCTGGCCAGGAAATCAGCTAGATCTGTTTTGATGCAATTTTTGTTACAGAAGTTAGCTTTGTTTTCTTTGAGGAATAATCTGTCATTTTCTGCTAAGCACGTCCCAGGCAAACTGAACTTTTGAGCTGATAGTCTGTCTTGCTTTCATTTCAACAGGCTTCATCGCATGGCTTCCAGTAAGGTGTTTCAGTCAGTGGCAGTCCTAGCCAAAGTGTGGAAGACTGACAGTCTATAGCAGGATAGCTACTTTCACAGTTATAGTCTAGAGCTATGAGAAGGGCATATAGTTCAGCTATCTCAGCTTATGGCTTTTGGGTAGCAACTTCTGATGCAGCAGAGGGGAATGGGCTGTGAAGTTAGATTGTCTATATTTGGTATATAGGTGGAATCTGTGGGAAGCTGTTCACACTGTCAGGGTGCAAATGGCAGCTCTTAGTGTGATGGCTTGGCTTCTCTGTTTACATGATGTTACCAAACATTAGACATTGTTGAAAATATTGAAAGACTGGGAGAAAGTGAAGGCTACTGAGCATGATAAAATATTACCACTAGGTAAACTACTGTTATGGGTGTTTCTAGTATATTTGTATTTAGTTGTATCCGCTTGGAGAGATTGTGTTTTGTGGTAACTGTTGGCAAACAAGGGGTTTTAGGATTAGTGAACTCGTGGGTCATTATTTTGGCCTGATGTTTACATTACTCAGACAGCAGTTATAGTTTGATTGTGTAAGCCTAAGAAATTTATGGAGAAGTTATTATGCCCAGAGAGATGAGTAATGTTATGGTCAGACTTGTATGTTTGTAAAGAGGAGTGATTGTTTTTTTCCAAACAGTGCTGCTAAAGTGGTTGCAGCTGGGTAATTTATTCATATAGTTTGGTGAGTTCTAGTGTGCCAAGGTTTGAAGGCAGGTTGCTTTTCTACTTATTCTTTTTAGAGTGCGAGGGTCTCTGACATGACATTAGAGGGATCAGTTGAAGTCATTAAAGGGGCAGGAAGATGGTCATCTGATGCATTTACAGCTTAATTTACATATAAGTTCTGAACATAGTGTTTAGAATGTATTTTGATTGTTTCCAGGGTACAGAAAGATTGGTCATTACTGGATATTCTTTTATTTACCAGGGAGCAAAATGAGTGATGATTCACCTTCATGGCAATATGTTAGGCCTTGACCCAGTAAAATGGAAAGTGATTTGCTTATAGAGGTATGAGGTTGTAACATCTGGTTCAGAATTTCATGTATATTCATTTGCATGACAGCAAGCTAAATTAGAGCGAATTCATTTAGGTTATAATGAGTCGGGGCTTGTTCTGCAGAGATTACCAGCACAAATTATCTGAGATTTTGTAGCGTTAAAGAAAGGTTTCCCGAGCTTCTGTTTCCATGGTGTGAGTTCACCCCTAGACTAGTTTGGATACAGGCTGAAAGTTGCAAAAGTCATGAAGTAGCCAGGCATTTCATGAATCATCAGGTTTCCCAGGGGCTTGTGCTTTTGTCGTAGAGACTCTGCCTCATTGGGAGTTTGCAGATAGTGACCTTTCTTGGTTCCATCAGACGGCATCCATGCTGGACCTGTTTAATGTCAACATCTCCATTTTTGTTAAGGATATGATCGAAAGACTGGAAGCCTATCATTCATGGGAGGTAAGAGGAAACAGCCTGTGATGGCAGGCTGATGCACTTTAGAGGGGTCTGCATATTATAATATATTGGAATGGTCAGTGGCATGCTGCTCAGGCTGGCATGGGTTGCTACACTGAGAGGTTGTTTGACACTGCTGTTTTAGTCAGTAGCGAGTGGTTTAACATTGCCCTTAATCTGTCCATAAGGTTATTTTGTTAATGTGTCTAAGAAAGTATGCTGTGTATAATTGTTTGCTGCTTCAAGAAGTTTGCAGTAATTTCAGTACTGTTTGGAACTTGGAATAAACTGGTTGCACTGTCTTCCTTGGTACCATTATTGTGTATTGCAAGTGTAGCTGTACAATATGTTTGGATATCTTATTTTTCTTCACAGGATATAATTTTGTTTTACCCATACAGTTATTTATTTTGTTCTATGCAAGGCCAGTAGCAGTTATGGATATGTGTTCCATGACTGTCATTTCTATTATGACAGAGATCAATAGAACTGGAGTCTATATTGCAAAATCCTGCAAAAAAGTAAAGTTAAACAGTCCCCGGGATTCAAGAAGCTTGGCGCAAGGACAGTTTTAGCCTTGCGCCAAGAGTCCTCACTATAGATGGTGCAGCAGCGCCATATGAATATGTATGAGGGCGTGCCACCGCACCCTCGACGTGCACAGGAAATGTGTGCGAGTGCAGGGAGCATGTACAAGTGCTCTACGGAGGTGAAACATGCCCCGACAGTTGCAAAACCTACTATGCCTACTAGTAGACCCCGCCTCTAATAGTAAGTCAGTAATTCAGTATCCGTGGATACCAAAATGTATGCTAAGCATACAAGAGTGTCCACGGACAGTGAAATAAAATCGAAGTAGCAAACACACAAGCACGTAGTGGAATGTTGAGCCCTGTCCCTAGAACTTTCATAATTAGATTCCCTGTGGCCCTATTATACATTTGAATTGCCGCAATATCGAATGTGTAAGAAAAGCGCAGTGTGTTTACGCATCGATGCCCTCCATCAAGCATAGCTTACACATCAAATTCATTCAAATAGAGAAAAACATGCGGAATCAACGAAAATGTCAATAGTGTAATGTTTAGAGCATCCGCCTAATGAACAGGCATTCACGATTCAAGCCCAACAATAGCACATATCATTTTCCATGTGGAATGAATGTCGTTTTGCTGTAAAACCGACATAAGAGTATCGCATGAGATATTTAACTTAAATATCATTCAAGCAAAGTGGCACTGTCATAATTCATAAGGCACTAGTAAGCAGGTGTAAGCACAAATAAGCAGCAGTAAACACATATAAGTACCAGTAAGCAAGTCTAAGTGCACATGTGCAGGTCTAAGCAGTGCCCAGCATAGGAAATGTATATAAGTATATAAAGATACATAATACATATATATGTATATATATATATATATATATATATATATATATATATATATATATATATATATATATATATATATATATATATATATATATATATATATATATATATATATATATATATATATATATATATATATATATATATATATATATATATATAAATATATATATATATATATATATATATATATATATATATATATATATGTATATATGTGACTGTAAATATACACATGTATATAGCTAGGATATGATACAGCAGTTACGACTTACATATGTTCACAGGCCGTGCATATGGGGGTGAGGGGTTCAATAAACAAACATGTAACACATAGCATCAACTCCCCCACCCCCAGCTAGACCAGTGAGACATACAGACACACAATAAAAGTAAACACACCAATGCTTCCCAGACCACCGGCATGATACTACCAGTGGGAGAGACCTGCCAGGTCTAATCTTGAAACATAGACATCGATGTCCCTTGTGGGACACCCAAAAATTAATGATCATCGGAGTCAGTCTCAGTAATGATTCATCAAACCAGGCTGTAAATGTACAGGGACCAGTAGGTTGTGCAAGCGTGATAACCCATTGGTCGACACAACGTACGACATGTGTCCCGACATGCGAAGGGTGGCCAGTGTGTAGTGGTGTGTTTATACCCCACCTGCACCCACAGTAAGGATGAGTGCTGTAGAGGAGGGGCAGGTGGGAGAACTATGGGTATGCAATTATGGTCCTAGGCCTGCAGTTGTTGGCTGGTGCAGTCATATTAGGACCGCCCCGGGGATGTAAGTAATATTCCGAAATGGGCATAGCTGATGCCCACACCTCTCATCCCCTAAGAGCAAATCCACTGGACAGTACATAAACCATTGGTGGAACAAATAGGGACCATACCTCTGAACTATCCCTGATTTCCAGGGACGTCCCCGATTTTGAATCAATTTCTAACTCTGTCCCACTTAATCCCTCCTAAAACTAGTGACTTTTGGAGGAAAGGTGGTGAATTACACGTAGTGAATAATGACAACAATTAAGAGTTATAAACATCATTTACCTCAGAAAATGTGTATGAATTCATATGCTCTGAGTCTGTCAATGTGTCAGGTTAATAGCACTAATAATTTAAATATGTCCCTGATGTTGTTATAACGTGTCCCCGATTCAGTTGGTATTTTTCCCCAATTGTATGAGAGGTCTGATAGGGACAGAAAGCACATATTCCACTGACAACCTTAGAAAGATGATAGAATATTAGGTATGGAGTAGCATGACTCGGCTGAAGGATTTGGGTTCCAAAACCCATTTACCTGTTTGTATTGAAGAGTGTCAGTTCCCATGTATTAGCCAGATAGGTGCAGATTGTAAGAGGAACACACCAATAATATGAATTAAACTCTGGACAGGCCGCAGATTCCGTACAGTCGAATGGCATGCTTTTGCCTAATGGGTAACTATTCCCGATATTGTAGGCATGTAATCCGATGTAATAGGCATCACAAGGTAATATCGTAGTCCTCACTCCCCCACAGAGGTGTGAGTGTCAGATGCAAACACCAAATGCAGTGCATTTGCAAGTGCAGGAGCAAGCGGGTGTAAGCCTGTTTGGCCGCCAGTATGCGAGTATTATACTGGTGAAGCAATGTAGATGCTAATTTAGTGTAAGAAACTGTAACTGGAGGTTAGCATTGCTTAGCTCCGTGCAAACCCACGCACACCCACTCACAACTGCTTTAATGTGACTTAATCACTCCGTATCCAATGGTTTATTCTGCCCAGCAACAAAATAAACAGCCTCTGTAAGGCTCAAAACCAGGACCTTGCACACACAGCTATTGTGATTTACCACTAAGCCATGGCAGATATACAAACATCAGATCTTATCACAAACATATCATCCAGCGCAGTCATTCAACAGTATAGGAAATGTATTCCATCATTTAGATGTATGTGTGTGTGTTTATGTCCAGATATAGATGCATATATATATATATATATATATATATATATATATATATATATATATATATATATATATACATATATATATATATATAGATATATCAAGAACATCCCATGTGACAACAAAGCATTACAAAGGAATGAAAAGGGATACAACAGCAATGCCTGTATTATGTAGTGGTGTTGTCCTATCTAATATCAAGACTTCTAATACCAAACAAGAAAAAGACAATCGGAGACAAAACGCCACAGCAACCTTAAGTCCAAAAGTCCAATTTTAAAATCCTGAACGCAAGTTTTATTTAAAAACAACAGCAAGCGTTTTCGCCACTCATCATTCCAGCAGTGCCTGACTGAAAACTTGATTCCTAAGGAGTTATGTAACAATTTTTCTCCTTCAGGTTTACTCGTTGATGCTTCTTTTTTTGGTGATTTAAAAGCGTTGTTCCAACAACAAGGTGCGCAATTGTTGGAACTAATTGTGAAGCATTATTCTAAATATGTCAGTACACTTACCAATGATATTAATGTTTTGGACAATGAAATTAAGTTGGACATTGACTTTATCAGGTATAAATACAATTATAATCGTATTTTAACTAGTACTGATGCCTATCTGGTTAAATTTAAAGTGAACAAATCTAAGAAACTAGTTAGGGATAGGACTACTTATAAAACTAATAATGCATATCCTAAACTTGAGGTACAAGGTACAATGGATGGATTCTTAGAGAGTAACCCTGGTCCTTCAAATTCTAACCTTGGTGATTGTATCATTGGTGATGCTGTTGGTGATGATGATTTTGATGATACTGTTCAAGTACCGAGACGTAGTAATAGAATTAAGGCTCTTAAAGATAATGTGACTGGGAATAACAACTACTGTCCCAGTAGTTCGTCTAATAACAATATTAGAAACAACAATTTTTTAGGACCTCACAACAACCGGACATATGCGAACAAGAACAGGAGGTGGAACAAATAGAACATGGTGATATTTCAGATATAGCTCCTGTTAATTTGTCCCCCACCATTATCACTAATAGGAATGGTGACTTCAAGATTTATAACTTTTCGGAAGTTACTCTAGATTCAGATTTGGTAGAATTGTTGGCTTTTGGGAACTCCTTTGTACCCAATAAACGGTGATTTAGCTAAGGTCATTATTGACCTCAAGTGTTTTGTTCGTAAGTTAAATTTACAGCTGTTGTTTAGTAATGACCCATTGCAGGCAAGTCATACACTTAAACTTCCTAGTTTATTTAATCCACCATTGCATTCACTCTTACAACTCTTTGAAAGTGTGTGTGAGATTGATTTTAGACATCAGTTTTCATCTTTTGTTTCAGAAGGTAGGAGTGATGTAAATAAATTTAATACCACTAAAAAACAACTGGAAGCATTGGACAACCTTTGTCGGTTACCAATTAGACTTATAAAACCTGATAAGGGTGGGGGTTTGGTCATTTTTGATGACTTCCAATATAAAGAAAAGATGGCACTAGTTTTGAATTCTTCTACCTATTGTGCTGTATCCATTAATGAAGTGAACGGTGCCAACCAGAGAATTAGAAGTTATTTCAGGGACTTGTTTTTGGCAGCGAAGATAGATGCCAACACTTACAACTTTATTGACATCATTTTTCCAAAACTTCCGGTGATGTTTGGAATCCCTAAAATCCACAAGGATATCTCTGATCCTCCTATGAGAGCCCTTGTGGATGGTAGGTCTTCAATAACACACCCCTGTTCACGACTTATTGATAGTATTTTGGCTAAATATCTCCAGTATATTCCAGGGTTGTGTAAGGACTCTTGGTCCTTTTTGAGTAACATCAATAACATTCCCTTTGATAATATGTCCAGCTTTCTTACCTTCGACGTCATGGAAATGTACACTTCCATTCCACACCAAGAAGCTGTAGAATGGATTGGTTTGTTGTTAAAGGATTATGATGCCCCTACCAGGGAAATAGAATTGGTTACTGAACTTCTGGATATAGTCCTTACAACCAATTATTTCATTTTTGATAAAGACTACTTCTTTCAGAAAAAGGGAATTGCCATGGGCTTGCCCTGTGGGGCGAGTGTTGCCAATTTTTTTGTTGGTTACTGGGAGAAGTACTATCTTAGAAATAAACCAGACTTGATGAAATATGTCCAGTATTATACCAGGTTCCTTGATGATATTTTCATTCTATTTAAGGGAGATATCACAGACGCAGAACCATTTGTCCATACATTAAACAATACCGCTGAGTTTTTAAAATTTACTTTCAAATTCTCTGTATTTGAGATAGATTATCTTGATGTAAGGTTGGTTAAGGATTCCACAAAGGAAGAGTACTCGTCTACTATCTTTAGGAAGCCCACGTACTGCAATTCCTTCCTCCATTTTTCAAGCTCTCACCCTTTCAAGCAAAAGCGATCCATTGTTAAGGGACAGCTTGTGCGGGCAAGAAGCATGTGCAGTGCATTAGTCGATTTCCACTTTGAATGTAACTATCTTAAGGAATTGTTTTCCAACCGTGGTTATCCATTATCCTTATTAGAGGAGCTTATTGAGGAAGTATCAGCCAAAAGGACCGATGGTTTTTATAAACCTTTATTGTACAAGGCCCATAGTGACTGACTTACTTATTCTCCTTCTAGTCAAACCTTGCCCCTACTTTCTTCAAGCCTGAAATTAGACATTGGTGGAACATCTCCTAATAATAAATGTTCCTTTTCACTGAGTTTTGTCACGACTTTTTGTACTAATTCCCAGTCTATTTGGTCTATTATATGCAAAAATTGGTATTTTATTTCTAATAACACTTTTTTGAGTGAAAAACTGGGTGTCCAGCCCAGAGTTACTTACAAGAGGGGTAGTAACCTAAAAGAACTTTTACAGAGGAACATGAAAAATAACACATTTAGTAGATGAACTGGCATGTTCCAATGTGGACTTTGTAAGTGGTGTAAGTTGGTAAAAACAGGAAATAGTTTCTTAGCCAGGAATAGGAAATATCAGATTTTCCATAGGTTAAATTGTGAAACTAAATCCATTATTTATATGGCTTCCTGTGATTGCTGTCCTGCTTTTTACATCGGCAAGATGGACCGTAAAGTCCGCGAACGGATTTATGAACATGTTTATGCAATTAGGAACAACAAGTGCGATAATGCTCTGGCTAAACATGTCAATACTTACCCCGGACACAGCTTCCATTTTATGGCAATTGATCATGTCCCTGTAAACATCAGAGGTGGTCCTTTTTTTTTTAATACTTGAGAACCGGGAACTTGAATGGCAACTAAAACTTGATGCTTTCACGTTCCCTGGTCTAAATGTGAACTGCAATATATCTGCAGTATTAAAACTTAGGAGTTATTTGATATGAGGTATGACTTACTGAGGGTTATACTCATTTAAGGGTGTACACTTGTTATATTAGTATGTTCTCTTTTTTCTTTTTCATTTGTAATGAATTACTAATGTATTCTATTTACTGTTTTATCACAGGAATGGTTCAATCTTGTTTGAACACGTGCTGATTAGATAAACATTTGATTTCTTGTGATTTTTATTTATGTACTGAAGTTTATTCGTTTATTAGCTTATTATATTAATTGTTTTAAGTGAAGGTTTTTTACCCTCATTTTATTATATTTCATGTATATAATAATATATGTCTTTCATGACTTGAATAGACATGCGCAGTGTTTGTATTAGACTATTGATTTGTATTTAGTTTTTCGAATTGAACAAATTGTGATGCTTTGTGTATGTCATTTCCTGCCTGTTCTTATTTAAACACCGGTCTATGTCTTTATCATATGTTTCTCTGATAAAGCTGCATTTGATGAGTGGTGAAAACGCTTGCTGTTGTTTTTAAATAAAACTTGCGTTCAGGATTTTAAAATTGGACTTTTGGACTTAAGGTTGCTGTGGCGTTTAATATCAAGACTTCCTTAGACAGACATGTCATTAATACATGCAAACATTTGTACATTAGCCAAATACATCACTCTGTGCATTTTATTTACATTAACACAACAGTTCCTGTCCAATCATTATGTGAGAACAGTACTCTTGCAAGGTGCTGTGTGCGACATCATTATCATGAAAAAGGTAAATGGGGTAACCATAGAGGGACTGGTAGTGTTGTGTGTACAATGGGGTCATCTGCATCACGTGTACCTGGAACCTTTAGGAGTCATGTGCATACTAGGATCGTATGCCTGAGAGACAGGGGTGAGGACAACTGGAGTATGTTGTGATGCATATTAAAAGGGTTTCATGTGTCCAGTGGACACGTGTGTGAAATGGACAGCTATGTATAGGGCAAATGTTGTTCTAGGAACCGATTGGCCTTTTGTTTCTGTAGGGTGAGAGTGGGATGTGGGGGAAGGAGAGTAGGTATGCTCGTGGAGGATAGGTTGGGTAGGATGACAGACAAGACAGCATACAGGGTCAGTATATGACACATGTGGGGGATACACCTTGGACGGGTAGGGGTGTTTGGCAGTCACAAGCCCATGATCCCCCAGATGGAAACAGTGGGACGGAGGTCCCCAGCCATGGGCAGCCACCACTGCAATAAAACAGTCGCAAAGGTGGCAGTGCTGAGGGCTGTCTAGGAGGGGCAGGCTCACCCTGTAAATGTGACACTCTGCCCTCGAGCTGGTGTATCTGACCTCAAAACCTCTAATTGAAACACCTATGCACCACGTCCGGGAATGTACGATAGCGTACATGTTCCTGTCTGGACCTGTTCCCAGGGGGGACAAGCCCCATCGTCAGTGGCGGTTCCACCAGAAGGTGGTGCAGAGCCAACAGAGGTGGAGGTCCAAGGCTGGGCCCCAGATGAGCTGGAGCCCAGTGCCATGGCCAGCTGAAGTGGGACAGGAGGTTCTGCCAGGACCTCCAAACCCATACAGCCTATGGTGTTGCAGTTTAAACTCAGATATGGCTTAGTAATAGTCAACAGCATTCAGGATTACTTATAACAGCATGCATAGATATGACCATCAACCCAACACAACAGATGGTATATATTTGCAGAAGGAACACAACACATGCATATATACTGCATGACATCTGTACAAAGTGTAGAAGACTTGTGACTGCAGCTATGAACAGTGGCCCATTACTGACATGTCACTGAGAACCCCAGACAGTGTCTGTCATACCACTGTTTCATGTGACATATGTCCATTCAGGGATGCGATGGCAGTAACTCATCACTATCACCATGTACTGGCTGCAATCCTCACACTATGCTCCTGCAGTTCACAGATGAGTGTTCAGTGAGTAATACAGAAAACAAATGGTTCTACAGACTGACCATTTGACAGATGGCTTACAGATGGGGGTCCCTCACAAACAGACCACTGTCTTGTCAGTTTTAAAACATGCAGAATAGCCATTACCACACACAACTTGTTAAACTGGCAGTAGTCTCAATGAAGCATAGCTACACTTATGTGCTGTAGTCATGTCTGGCACATCACCCTCCTATCTTTAGGCTATTTCCCACAGTATATGTTATTTGAGTAACATCCAGATATCATCTGTGATGCCATTTTCCAAACACCAGATCCAGGTACCACTCACAGCAACTGTCATGGGCAAACACCAACATGATGTTCCTAGATATTGTACTGTGTTTCCATGCGATTGGCTATGGGAACATCATCACAGCTGTTCCACATGCAATCAGCTAGAAGAGGACTGCAACAGATGCAGAGGCCATCACCTGATCATGACCATCACTTACAAAACACAAGTTGCTGCTGAGCAGGTGTACAACTCCACATCCACCAGAGAGTGTGTGGGAAGGACAGACAGAGGCAAAGTACATCAGAGAAGGGCTTGGAGACTAAAACCTAAGCATCGTCTGTCACACACCTACCAGTACATGGATTCAAACCCCTGACTGACTAGTCATTTCTATTACAAATGCATGCAGTTACTCCATGTGCCACAAAGCTGACATGTTGGTGTGCTGTAAGAACATATATGTGTGCTGGTGAGCGACATCTGCAGCAGAGATATAGTAGACATACATTAGCTGTAGCACACATGGCTATCCACATGAACGGATGTCATTGTCAACACAACCACACTCTCTAATGGACTCACATTGACACTTTGACAGGCCCACAAGTACACTTCCTAACTACTTAGCTTGCCACACTGCAGTAGGATGACAGATAAGACAGCATACAGGGTCAGTATATGACACATGTGGGGTATACACATTGGATGGGTAGGGGTGTTTGGCAGTCACAAGCCCATGAGCCCCCAGATGGAAACAGTGGGATGGAGGTCCCCAGCCATGGGCAGCCACCACTGCACTAAAACAGCCACAAAGGCGGCAGTGCTGGGGGCTGTCTAGGAGGGGCAGGCTCACCCTGTAAATGTGACACTCTGCCCTCGAGCTGGCATATCTGACCTCGAAACCTCTAAATGAGACACCTAAGCATCATGTCTGGGAATGTACAACAGCGGACATGTTCCTGTCTGAACCTGCACCACAGGGGATATCCAGAGGTTCTATGTGCTAGGGCATGTGAATGTGTCTGACATCAGTCAGTATGCCAATGGGAGTTATACTGGGTGTGACTGTGGTTGGGAGCATCTTACCCCACATGCAGACACAAGATGCCAGTACTGACATGCGTGTGTGCATTGCTTCATTGGTGTGTAGTGGTTGGTTGTGCAAGATGGCTGTACAAGGCTGGGTGAGGGGTAATCCTTGGTATCATGCCACTTGACAATGGTGTGCATTGTGGAGCAGGGGTGTAGTGGCTGCAATGTCCCACACAGATGGGCATTGTATGAACAGTCCTGACATCCTGATTATCATTGTGCATGGCCATAGCTTTGCAATGCATGCCATGTCTGTGTTTGATAGTCCTTGACATGGACATTGCCTGGGATGTGCACGCCCCACAATAATGTACAGTGACATGTACAAGTGTACCTGGTTTGGTTGGCACATGTTGTGTACACAGACTGTTATCCTCAGATATGCCAGTACTGGCCTGGTGTGGCATGACCTGCTTATAAACAGCAGGTTGATCCTGCACCTGCATTGATAGCATGATACAGGTATTCCCTGGTGTCAGTGGCATTGGTCCATACACGGCAAATGTGTAAGGCATTGTATGGCCTCTGTGGATCACATTTGATGGCACCACATATGTTGCAGGCCTCCAGTGGGGAACATAGTGAAGGCACATTGTCCGCAATTATGTGCCTATTGTACTGCTGTACAGGGTGCCATACCCTCTGCAGCCCACTCTAATCACACCATGCCTACTATCTGTCATCAATATGCAGTGTACTAGCAACATAGTGGGATATTCTAGGCCAGTGTGTTTGCGTATGTCACATGGATTCAGAACATATTCCGGGTAATAGTAGGGTTGCATACTTTGTTCACCAGGCCTTTTGCCAGATGTAGGAGTATGACTTGCCAACACAGTCCCTTGGCTGACTGATATCTGTACTCCATGTGAGGTGGACATTGTGACATATAATACGGACACCATATAGGAAAATTACAAAATCCACTCCTCGACATGTCCAGTGGTTAGACACTCACAGCCACCTCCACACAGGCTCTGACTGTCAAACAGACTCACACACACACACACACACACACACACACACACACACACACACACACCTGCCATGTCTTGGAATAGAGCCCCTACCTAACTAGGTGTATCACACTACAGCATTATGCAGTTACAGCATGCGCTATGGAGATGACTGGGTTACAGCAGTCCCAGAGGTGTATTACTAGGTGGGAGACAATAGCAGGATTGCCAAAGGTGGTTATGTGAATTGTAAAGAGTGTGTATACTCAAAAAAGCATTGTTCCTTTCTAAGGCAGACAGAGACGCACACAGTTGGCCTGTCATGGAATAGAACCCCTACATAACTAGTTTATCACACTACAACATTATGCAGTTACAGCACCCGCTACGGAGATTATTGGGTTACAGAAGTCCCAGAGGTGTATTTCTAGGTGGGTGACATCAGCATGATTGCCAAAGGTGGTTATGTGAATTGTAAAGAGTGCGCATACTCTAAAAGGCATTGTTACTTTCTCAGGCAGACAGACAGACACACACACAGTTGGCCTCTCTTGGAATAGAACCACTATCTAACTAGTTTATCACACTACAGCAATACGCCGTTACAGCATGTGCGATGGAGAATACTGGGTTATAGCAGTCCCAGAGGTGTATTTCTAGGTGGGGGACATCAGCAGAATTGCCAAAGGTGGGTATGTGAATTGTAAAGAGTGTGCATTCTCTAAAAGCATTGTTTCTTTCACATGCAGGAAGGCAGACAGACACACACAGTTGACCTGTCTGGGATTAGAACACCTACCAAACTAGTTTAACACACTACAGCATTACACAGTCACAGCACATGCCATGGAGATTACTGGGTTACAGCAGTCCCAGAGGTGTATTCATAGGTGGGTGCATTTCAAGTGTACTGTGAGTTGTACATGTCTGTTACCTGCGTGTACCCGCTGCTTAGTGTCACGAAAACACATTTACACCTGCTTACCACTGCCTTATGCAGTCCTAATTGACAGTATCAACAAGGTTTGCAGGTCTTGAACCCTGGACCATGCACACTGAAGTCACTGGATGTACCACAAAGCCATCTGGGTTGTATACATGTTGCATGGAGTCTATAATGCACATCCTACTACAGGTATTCCACAGTATTGAAAACAAATGGGACAGTCACTTTGTGTACATATGTACAGTACCCTTAAATGTACTGTACTCTGTGAAACAACAAAGACAAGTCTACATCTGTACAACTGTCATAACTACACACACACATATATTAATATATATATATATATATATATATATATATATACACCTACGGGATGTGTAGACACATATATATATGCATATACACAGCTGTATATATATATATATATATATATATATATATATATATATATATATACATATATATATATATATATATATATATATATATATATATATATATATATATATATATATATTGCATGTCTGAACACCTTTTGTGACACTGACACAGAAGGATTCCAAAGGAACTGATGTGTACACAAAACAGAGGCATCTCTTGTGTTATAACATTTAAATCTTAAGCAGCTCACCAGAGAAGGGATGGTTGTTGTGTATGTGGAGTTTGGGGTGGGGAATGATGGCTAATGTAATCTACTCCGGGGATTGTGGAGTTAGGGTGGGGGAATGATGGGTATGGACTTAAACCCCAGTGACCACTTCTGTGTTACTGCTCGACTGTGGCACAGGAAAATAACATACCCAACTGTAGTCATGCTTGACTGTGTATTCTTTACCATTCCTAACTATGTAATACTTTGTAGACAATGGTCACCACAGATGGCTACCATGGTGTGCTAAAAGACATTACACGTGTATGCCTGGCTACAGGGTAGTCACACACACAAACATGCACACACTTGCCAGCATTGTGCATACACGTCTTGCCTATGGAAAGGTAACTAGTACAGTGGTATGCAGTTGGGGTATGTGCCACAGAACACATACAATTACACTTACTCTGATTCCACTTCTGAGCTGGGTGACATCACATGACCGATTACTTGCAGTGGGGAGGGGGGAAGAGAGAGGTTTAGCAGTTGACAAGGATAAAGGCCAGTGCAAAAGGAGGTATCCCCTTGTAATGCAGCAAAACCCACTGTCATGACAGGATGCAGATGCAAATACACACACATCAATTTGCCATTTGCTGACACACACACTCAGGCATTTATTGACACACACACACAAACACACTCAGCCATTTGCTGACACACACACTTAGGCATTTGCTATCATACACACACAAACAGTTGCCAGTGGTGGGATCAGAACTCCTGCCTATCTACAGATCACAATTACAGTTATGAGATGCGCCACAGAGATTGCACATTCCAAGGCAGTCAGACTGCCCTTCTAAGATTGAGGAAAACAACAGGGAGACTGACAGTCATGAAGTACACAGCTGTAAACCTGTGTGTTTAAAGTAGGTGTCCATTACAACCTGTATGCACAAGCAAGACACATCATCTGCAGGTAGGCCGGAGAGGTATAGTTCTAGCACAACAGGAACCTGAAGTGGAGTATGGCCATCTGTGGTATGGACAACTACTACACTTAGTAGCACAGGGCTTGTTGGATGCATTGACTCAAATTACACAAGGTGGCAGTGGGTACGCTCATACACTTAGTAGCACAGGGCTGTTTGGGATGCATTCCGATTCTAACCACAGAAGGCCACAGTGTGCATGCTCATACACATACATGTACAGAACATGTTGTAATGGACTCCTATTGTAAACACACAGGTTTACAGCTATGTACATCTTACCTGTGAGTATATATGCACATCATACTGCTTTACTCCCTGATATCTGTTTGTGGCCATATATTATATATCTGTGTCTGTGCTGTGTGATACACATGCATACATGTACAAGAAGTACTGACATATATATGTTAAGTATACACATTCATGCATGTGTGGACATGACAGACAATAGGTTACCTGGGTCACACAGGTGGATGCTACCTACAGCATGTGTCACACACCTTGCTGCCCTGAAAGGCATACATTGATAGTAGGTTGTGGACAGTGGCATTATATGTGGAACAGTGGCATGTGCAAGCATAATGTGTGAGCCACATTGTGTAATGGTACTGAGGTGCAGGTGTCAAGATGACATCTCCCGGCTGTGTTAGTAGTTGTCATTATTAGCAGGACTGCTACCCTAAGTATATCTCACATTGGTCATATACACAATTTCTGCTGCTGTCCATCACCTTACATGAGGCATTTGCTGCCAAGCACATTACTGCCACTCACAATGATGTCATGGTACGAGTGGCAACTGCTAGACCAAAACAATGAGCCAATGTCCTGCTGTTATTATGAGGTTGTCCAGTGTCTGTCATTCCGGGCTGTCATGACTGAATGACAAGCTTTCACCACAGAGCACATACATCCATGTTTCACGTGTGTGTGGATAATACCTAGGTCACATTTACCCATATAGCTGCATTCCAAGACAAATATCCTACACCCAGAAGTCACACCCTGACACCTACAGGACAATTGCAATGGATGCTTATGCTAACCAGTGCTAGATGTGTGGCTTTAGTAATCCATTTGCTCAATGTAGAACCTACAATGGGGAATACTGACATCTGTGCAGTGAGGAACACCTGGCTGAAGGCTCTGTAATGCACATTTGCACTACCAGCATATAACTCAGATCCAGACATGTGGGCCATAACAGTGGTATGGACCATTCCAGGTGGTGGTGTGCACATATTCATAAAGTCTACTCACATGTAAAGACCACTACTCTGACATAATGCATCACAGATGAGTCAGGTACAGGTGACAGTGGCAAATCCTGCATTCTAGGTTGTATCCTCATATACATCCACCACCTTGTCCCCAGACTACCAACACACATCCATATGTGGTATGACATAGTATGGTAGACCACCAGATAACCCTTGATTGGAGGACTGTACTTAGGCCTACATCAACTGTGCAAAGTACCCATGTACAGACACAGCTACATAACATGTTATGCAATGCAATAATACCACTGTTTGTAACCAGCTCAGTTGTAGACATACCAGGGTCCCTCAGATGTTGTCAGCATTAACACAGTCAACTGTTGCTGTACACCAGTAAACAACACCCTCATGGTTGGATATGACCTAACTGTGCCTGCCCTGGATATGTACATCTCACACTCATACAACATAAATGACATTACCATAGCTTTCGTTATACTTTCTACATACAGGTGGCTACAGTCATTACACACACGCACATGGCAGATAGCATGCTAACAGTAAATAAGGTTTGATATCTATGTTAACAGAGGTAATATTCCCTCTCTACTGGTCACCCATGACACCTATCATATCATGCAACACTCCATGTGGCATGTATGTCTTTAGACATGTCCACCTAATGCAATGCCTACAAACATACCCAAAAAACAGGATCATAGGACCTACATAAGGCCTGTATTGACAGACTCAGGGAAATCCAGCTCTGCTCTGTATGTTCCTGAGTAGTCACAGGTGATATGTTCATGATATGTACAGCCATGTGTGGCCAAAGCTTCTACATATACCCCATATCAACAATTGCAAGCCATGCATGCTGTGTGCTGTCTGGACATTAGCCTTAATACAACAATAGCCAGTACATGCCGGAGTGAGATGTTTACAAGCCAAAGACTTTGCACATCCTTGAATGAGTGTACTGCCTAGCTCTAACAGAGCACATTGCTGGCACTCTTACAGTAAACATGAGGTGTGTGTGGCAAATATGATGTGCTCACTGTTGACCAATACAGTGCCCTGGCTTCACCAAGGCACTGTCAAGTAACAGTTTGTAGGAGCATGACATGGAATAATGCTGTGTGTGTCTCACTGATATGTGCTGTTGTCATATATGTACACTTGGCTACTGGGTGAAGGTGGTGGTGTCCTACCAGTACATGAATACAACATCCATTATGGTGTAATGCTCGGCTATGTTTCACACATGGTGTGGGGAAGGTGTGGAATGTATCCTCTTGACCTGCTAGTGCACTTACTGATGTAGACTGCATATGTGTACATGTATTGATGTTTGTGTATATTCCATGTGTGGGCAGTGTCTGATGTCTGAAGGTGACTGTTGTCTTAGTACATCATGCTGTTGCAATACAGCCTCAGCATTGCCAACTGTATATGGTGATATGCTCTAAGTACAGTAAGCCATACATGAGGTATGGTCAGATGTTTGGACATGACTACTAAGTGATGGGGCTTCTTTGCAGATGAATGATTACTGAGGACAGCTCACTGGTGTGTTACAACCAGTCCTACAATAACCTGTGTAACTGCTAAGGTCAGGTTTTGTTAAATGAATTGGAAGACAGACAATGTTGAATGCTGTAATGTTGACACTGAAGGCAAACCTCATGACACCTGTAACAGTAATACCTCTCCTGTGCATATATTGTGCATATATCAGCACAGTTGGCAAAGTAAAGAGTCAGTAAGCTTTGCACCAGATGTGATAGTGCTGTACTTCTGTAATACCTATCATGAGATAGGCAGGTGTTTGATTCACAGTACTGGCACATGTGTGTGTGTGTGTGTGTGTGTGTGTGTGTGTGTGTGTGTGTGTGTGTGTGTGTGTGTGTGTGTGTGTGTGTGTGTGTCCATATATGTCACGTATGGTTGGGAATACATCTCACATGTTATCACTCTCCTGAACACTGTTGTTGACACCAGTACAGAGTGCAGTGTAGAAAGAAAGGCATAGGCAGGTGGTTGAACCTCACACATGCAAAGTGTCTGTATGTCTGTGACATAGGTGTATATCTTTGTGAATGCCACAATGTGTATGAGTGTGTGTGTGTGTGTGTGTGTGTGTGTGTGTATCACTGTCCTTGTGTATGGCTGTCTGGTCCCTGGAGTGAGGCTGTATTTTACCATAGTGAAATGTTAATGCCTTCTCCCCCATCCACTCAATGCAACCTAGCATCCCTGTTGACATCATCAGTCGTAGATGGGCATTCTAACAACCTGTAAACATGTACACCCTGGGGTGTGACCTGTTGTTAAATAGCCTACTGATGGACCCCCCTCCCCACATACACTCATTGCACTGTAGTATCCCTGTCGATGTCCTCAATCTTAGGCCATTCCAACTACCTGTACATGTGTAATCTCTGTGGCATGTCTTGTAATTGCATAGTACTATAATGATGATATCCACACAGGCAGGGGTTCTCATCCAAACACTGGCAACTGTGTGTGTGTGTGTGTGTGTCAGAGTGTGTGTTACTGTGTCTGTGAATCCCTGAGTGTGTGGGTGTGTCTGTGTTTGCATGCTGTCATGGCAGTGGGTATTACTGCTTCCTAATGAGAAGCCACTATTTCTACTGGCCTTTACCCTTGTCCTCCGGCATACCACTCTTTTACCTCCTCCCCACTCCAGGTAACTATACCTGTGATGTCACCCAATATGGATGTAACGGCTCTGAACACAGTAGCTTACTACACAGCTATCATGTTCTTGGATCATTAGAACAGTAAACATAACTGAAACATGGGAGAATATAACTGTGATGTGGAAACTACAAAGTGCATGCAGGTATTGTCATACTGACCTGGGTAGTCAACATGTACATATAGGACACTAACTGCAAACACTGACATCCCCCGGCACATGCAACTACACATGAAAGAGGAAGGCAGAACATCAAGATCAACATGCTGTTAGTGTTGTTACACATGATACATACTGTCAAACGTACAAAATGCATTCTAAAACTGTAATACATGGTATGTCTGCTGCCTGTCAACACTACTCAACAATATTACTCTGCAAGTTTCTACCTAGTATGTTCACCCTGTGCATCAGACCATATGAGCATGTCTCTGCACCAATGGTGTGGATGACAGGGATGTGGCACAGGCATCATCATATGTACAGGGTGATAATGTTTGCCAGAGGCCTAGGCTGCATCATTGGATGACATCATGTGTATGTGTTAGGGCCTGTGATATCATTGGGAGTGTGTGGATGTTATGCATGTGTGTGTTGAGGTGCCCTACATTTGTTTCTGGTGTGTGTGTATGCATGCACACAAGTCTGGCATGTGGCTGGCCTTCACAGGGGTATTATTGACAGCTACAGATTGTACAAGGCAGGTTTCACAGTTCACGGTGTCCAGCCATGGCCACGTGACCTGCACCTGCCAGGGGTTGCACGGACACTACCAGGCAGAGGTCCAAATTGGGTACTGTTTGATAACACATGTCCAATGGAATTGTGTCCCTGTTGGGACCATCCAGGACCACGTGCACGTGGCCTGCTGTGTCCTGGTGTGGACTGCACAGCACCAGCTACACTGCTGCTGCTACCGCCACTATGGGAGCGGGCATGTGCAGTAGCATGTTCACATAGACCTTCAACAGGTGATGTAGCTGACCTATGTCCAAGTGCTCGATGCCTCGCTCCCACCAGATGTTCCAGCACAGACATTCCACACTCGAGGATTGACATGCCATGGTTAAGGACTCCCACCATGTCATCCAATTGTCTATCCAAACCATCTGCAAGATGATGGTGAGCATTTGCAAGTGCCTGGATGTTGTCAGTTAATGAATGGACAGCAGCCCTCTGAAGCCTCAGACCTTCTCTGTTGTGCCATTCAGCATGTGCCTGTGCCTCCATTACAGCCCAAAACATGCGTCTGGTGACTCCAGCTAATGAGCTTTGTCTCACAGGGGCATGTTGGCTAGTGGTCCTCCTGTGTGCAGGGCTGAACACTTGCCTGTGTGGGACATCACCAGTCAGTTGACTGGGATCATGGTGTGCAGTCACGCCTTCCATAGTCTCCACACTTCCCTGTTCCATGCTACCAACTGCCAACTGTCCATCCTCTATGGCCAGTGGTGATGGGGTATGTGTAGGCAGGGGAACTGTGTGCGAGGATGAGGGGGAGACAGGTGGAATGGCAACCAATGGCACAGATTCAGCCCCTGACAACCCTGCCTGTGCCTCAATCATACTATCATCACTGGTAGAGTCTGTGGGGACACTAACATCAGGTGGACTGCAGGAGGGCAACACACCTACATCAACATCTGTGAGGGGAAGACAAGAACTGTACATTACAAGTTATACCAGGCACACACACACACACACACACACACACACACACACACACACACACACACACACACACACACACACACACACCACACACAGACATGCAGACACACATGCTACATGCAGGTGATAAGGCAGATGGCATTCAGCTTAGACAATTATAGTTTCAGCTTAGACAATTATAGTGGTAGTTATCATACATCCCTGAGATGTACACAACAGCATGCATGTGTTATAGCAGACGACATGCACCTTACACAATTATAGTGGTGGTTAGCATACATTCCTGTATTGCACCATTTGTGTTAGTAGCCTATGCCCCATACCTGCAACACAATGCATGCACTTTGCGCCATTGCACCACACTGCCATGGTGTGTGCAACATACACCACATGTTAACAGACCATTGCTGACCTTTGTACATCTGCCACTGATGCTTTGTGTTGGCCACCGCCCCTATGTGTGAGGACATGAGCAGTAGGGTATGTCAACTGCATACTATTTTTGCCTGAGCCCTAGCTTGCATATCTCCCCCAAAGCAGTGCATGTCTGTTCAACATTATTCCGCCTACCCCTGAGCTGAGTCTAGGCATTGTGCATGTGGCTGTACACACATGTTTAACATGGCTGTCCCTACTTTGCAATGGTGCCACAGATCAGCACAGATTTACAGTATACTGGCCTGCTGTGTGGCGTATGTCCTTGCCAATCACATGTAGTATGACATGTCTTCTGCTGACGTATTGAATGACATGCATACATTTGTAACACAATGATGTCCTTTCCAAGCTACAGTACAATAATGATATCCCAATGCAGGGACATGTTATACCAACATGGGCCTTCAGCTGATGCAATATTGTCTGTCCACCATATAAATATGCAGGGACATATTGCCCATTGAGCTGATGTGCATAGCCATTGCAGGACATCATGTGGCTTAACAATTGCTATACAGTATGAGCTACTGACACAGTTCATAGCCATGACTATGTTCACATACAATACATATCTAATGTGGAATGTGACCCACATCACTGAGGTGTATACACACTAAACCCTAATGTGCAATGTGTGACACAGTTCACTGAGGGTTATACGGATGACACCCCTGCACATCTGCAAACATATTACTGATGTCTGGCAACTATGCCCACACATGGCTATCTTAGCAGCACTCTATGTCCCATATGCCATCTGTGTACTTCACACACATGAGGGGTAGGCATGACAATGATGTCTGACACCAGCAAGGTGAATGTACTGTATCTGTGGCCTGATGTGGTTGTATGTGTATGTTGTGCAACACATGTATGCATTTGGATACTGTATAGGTGAATGCTTTCATGTCATGACACACTCAAGATGTTCAAGACATGTTATGTGGTGGTTTCATGTTATGCCTACACAAGCTGTGCACAGGCCTGTATGATGTTTAGTGTTTTACATCTGCAATATCACCATTACACTAAGGCCATAGTTGTACTGTGTCAAGCCAATGTGCAACAGGGTGCACGCACATGTACATCACTTTTACTGTGTGTGTTGATTCATGTCTCTGGCCATCCTCAATGGCCATGTGTACACATGTTTTGTCCAATGGTTGTGATGGTCATCTTATTTCACATGTCAGTGTTATCCCATATGACATACACCCATAGATGTCATATGTTCCACTGAGGACAGGGTTATGCAGATAAAGCGTGGTATGTATGGGATGTGAGACATGCTTTGCTGGATAGTTGAGCAGTATTGCAGTCAGCCCACTACATGCCATGGACATGTCAGATAGCACATTATATTGTGTGACATTCATAGCAAGAGTATAATCCACAAGGGTGTATCCTATGGGCCTGTCATACTCCAGCTCCAACACATTTAGAGTGTGTGCACACATATGCTCTTTGTACAGTAATGTTCATATTCCCAACATGTGTAATGCTGATATGTAGTACCTGTCCCTACAGTGGAACACACCCCCACCATTGTATTCACTGCTGTCCACACATCTGGCAATGGCAGTTTGGAAGGTTTAGTGTAGGTGTTTCATATAGTCTTTAACTGTTTCACATGGGTAAACACTGTGATGCATTGCAGGTCTGACCAGTGTCCATTAACAGGACCATCATACATTATGTGTACCTGTGTTATGGCAGATAACATGCAATTAATATGATCTGTGCATTATCAAGCCTGGTAAATAATAACAATCTCACCTGACACAGGCTTCTGTCACTGCAAAACACCAGAGGTACCTAAACAGGAGTGTCACAGCAATAAGATCATTATCTACACCTGTGTGACAGCTACAGGGTGCATTGTCCATGTTAGCACATAAGCCAGTACAATGCACTATATTATGGAGTATACACATCTGTGCATACATAGAGTAGCAGACTATAGTATGTGGCATGTGTGCATACATGCCTTGCATATGATGTTACATTACATATTGTACAGTAACAGATGTAACTATGTGAAATATAGTTGTGTTATATGTGCAGTAGTGACTTACCAGGCAACTCCAGGCTCGGTGGTTGAGAGACACCCACCTCCACAATACCAGCTACAGCTTGTGGATGGAGGTCTGCAGGTGTCCCGAGGTTGGCCAGTAGCTCCTCAGTACGTGTGAGTGGGGACTGGTTGAGTGGCTCCCCACCTGTTGCACCTTGTTCCCTGGTGATTGCATTAGCACGCTGTTTCGTCCATCTTATGAGGTCAGTGCAGTGTCAGCACACCTGCTGATAGGTGCGATTGTGACTGCCAACATCATTTACCCTCCTCCAGATTTCCTCCCACAGGGCATCCCACTGGTGTGCATCCTGTGGCACATGGCTGAAGAGTGTTGTGTGGTTGTCGAGGAGGTATGGGATGAGGACCTCATCCTCCAAGCGGCTGTACACTGGCAGTCTGCTATGTGGCATACCTGGAATACATAATGATGAAGACAGGTCACAATAAATCACAGAGAAGTACCGCAGTACAGCTGAACATACATGTTTATCACATTTATTAAGATTACAAATACGTCTTTGCAAATCTACATGACACTAACACCACTGATATGTATAAGTCACACACATTTGACACTTACTGGTGATGTGATCTTATAACCATATATGTATTTGTCATGTGATGACATTGCTCATACACCATATGGATGTTGTCTTGATGTGGGCATGTCTGTTTGCCTGTACTGGTATCTTTACCTAGCAGCACATGTTTGGATGTGTTCACATTAATGCAACCAACCTTAATCCTGTGCATATGTCACATATATAGTCATACATAGCCATTAGGGACATGACCTGTGACCCTGCAGACTTGCAGGCATGTATGTGTTTTGCCATATACATCTACATGGCATTGTACAGCTGTGTAGCATCCTGTCATGTATTGACTGTGTTACACATGTGTAACACATGGGATAATAGCTAGCCTGATGGTATTTGCATGGTTGGATATCAACTATAGCATGCATGGTCATAGTGATCTAGTAGGTTATATGCCCTGGGCCATTTATGAGTCTAGGCAGGCAGGTTACCTAGCTGCAGGCAACAGACAGGTACATTTCAGTGGCCAGTTCAAGCAGTGCCACAGAACTGATCCACAAGGTTACTGATATATTTGGCATGCGGTCATCACACCATGTCCCGGAGAGGGGAGATGTGCAGCTTCGCTGGACAGGGATGCATAGTATAACAAGAGTATGTTAAGTGTATGGGACAGAGATCTGTCAGGCATGTTTGATCCTTGTACTAGAAAGGTGGATGTCCATGAAGTATGTGTGTATTTGGGATCAGGATGTGTTAAGTGTAGCATGCCCAACACCTCTGGGTTGGACATGGCTTTATTCAGGGTAAGCTGCATGCTACATAGTGCAGCTAGGGATTGGGAAGGGCAGTGTAGGCCATCTACACATGGGCAATAACCCTTAAAGGAAATATGTGATCTATCATGGGTCACATGGGTGTTGAGTATGGCTGAGCAATTATCTCTATATTCCTGGATGGCACCCTGTCATAATTAGGGGTCCCACATATGACTACCTGTCTGGTGTGGTGAAGTAACTATCAAAGGAAAGAGTACTGTCCAGCTGCATCCCATGCACACAGTTGCCATTATGTTGACCACTGCCTAGGTGGTAGTTCATGGGTACAGGGTTTGTAACATAGGGGATGACAATGCAATACTTAGCTGTCAGATTGTGGCCATACATCACACATCACACATCTGACACACTAAGGCCCTTCTGTATGTTGAACGCAGCACACAATGAGTCAACTATTGCTCCTAGTTCATAGTCATTTGCAAACATCAATAGGCTGATATCTTCTGTGTTAGTCTGTGTGGTATAGATAACAAAGAGGTGGAGTACCAGGAATGACCCCTATATTACTGTGGCTGGCACTGGTTTGATGTGCGTGTATTCGTCAGACACCTTCTGTAGTGTTGGTTCTGCCAGCAGTCCAGTTGCCAACCACTCCTGTGACATAGGAATATACACCTAGTTTACTGAGTGTAGCTGGAACACAGTATGGGTGATGGTGTCCTATGACCTGGCAAGGTCACAATATGCAGTGTGAATCAACCCTACTGTCATCTACATCTGTACTGAGTACATCAAATACATTGACTATGGTTCATGGCCTTACAGACCAGACTCAGCGGGGTAGTTGTGCACTATTTCCCATTATCAATGGTGTCTCCCCCTTTGTGTGGTGTGATAACTGTTGCTGTGCACCATTCGGTGTGTACACAGCCTGACATGGAGCTATGATTGAACATGATGTGTATGTGGATAGCTGAATGTTCTTACATTTGTGTAGGATACTCCCTGGGATGTTGACAGGTCCCATGAAAGCTGTATGTATGGCTTTAGAGAGTGCATCTTGTACCTTCATAGTCGTTATTACAGGGGCCCTGAAGTGTACATGGAAATATTACTAAGTGTACCTGTTGGGGGGGAGGTGGGAGTGGGTTTAGGTTCTCTAAGATCCTATCTGGATGAACGGGTGCTATTTCTGTAGGTGCAGAACTTCCCATGCCATAGTGCTGTGCAGCATGGCAGGTCTTGTTGTTGCCATTACAATTAATGAAACAGCTATATAATGCTCTGTGTTTGGCCTCATAATATGTGGCTGATTAGTTTCACAGTAGCTTTATGTGGTTTTATATGGTGTATCTGCATCTTACTGAGGCTGACCAGGGATCACCTACACTCATGTGTGTTCACTCTTGCAACAGTTACTACCTTCTGTGGTACAGTTAAAAGCATGGTACCACCAGTTTTCCTTCTTTTTTGTGTTGGGTTGAATCCTGGTTCTGTTTCAATGGCACAATCACTGCACATATGTAACTGCTTAAGGTTCATTTGTGTAGGATTCAGCATTTGCACATGCATTGTCCATCTGCATAGGTGCCATGACAATCACCACTCTGCTCTTAGGAAACATAACATTGGCATCGGAGATGAACTATGTGTAGCATACTGTTAGCCCTGTTTTTGTGACTACTGTGATCCAGGTCAGTGGGGTCGATGGAATCCAACATGCATTGAGTGCAGGTGTTGGTACATGAGGAGTCTTCCAAGTTCATAATGGAATAGTTGAGAGTAGCCATTATTATGGTTCTGTATCAGACCTAATCTTCTCCATTACAGCACATTATGACAGTTGGGAAATCTGTGGCCTGGTGGGTGATCTGTCTCAAGGTGCAATTTGAAATCCACTTTGGCACAAAGGTAGTTGCTCAGCATAATGCATCTGAAGTTGTGCAAGTGCAACTAGCATGGGGGTGTACATATCCTTCAGGAATATGGACACATCTGTGGCCCGTGTGTTCCAATAAAGGATAATGGGCAAGAGGTGAGGTATGTGTTATAACATGGTCATGCAGGTGTGCTCTCTGAAGCATTGAAACATGTCTCAGCGACTGCACATATATGTTCTCCATGTTAGGGATTGACATATGTGTGTCTGCATAGTGTTTCTGACATGTATTATTGTGTAGCGAGACCTGCAGTTTATTGTTTGGCTGTCCCTGTAAAAGCAGTGGACCTTCACTTGAACCATGCATGATGAAGGCAGTATAGGGGAAGCATGAGCCCTAGGCAGTATCCAGATTCCCACGGTAGACAGGAGCAGGCCCTGTCTGACAAAGCATCATGGTCTGTCAACCATGTTATTCCAGGATGACAGATACTGGGTACCCTTTGACTGCACCAGTACACTAGACAATTGTGGAATACAATCCTTTTGTCCCTATACTGCAGTATCATTCTGGCCAATGGCAGAATGCTACCCAGGCCTTGGCACATACCTGCATGGGCTACAAGAACTGACAGTTCCTATATGTGTTTCCATGCAGTCCAGGCTACTGCATCACTGGTCCTGCACAACAACATGGAATATACCACAGCCATGTGTATAGTTCAAAAAGTGGTCTGAGTGTATGGGTATGTGGCTAATCATGGCAGACAGGCAGCTGACAGTATGTATGTATGCCCTTGTATAGGTTGGTGTGTAACATAGTGCTAGAGTTTGCATTCACAAATGAGTACTGTTGGGCATGTTTCCAGTCACGTGTTCTGTGGTGTGGCACAATTATGCAAACTATGTCGTACAGTTTGTGTATTTCAGTGTCTGTCTCTTTCTGCTTGGGGGGGTCACTTGTTTGGCCAGATACTTAGAAGCGTCTGTGAATGTGTGTGATTTCTGGTAGTGTGTGTGGGTGTCCTTACTGTGTTCTGGTAAGGGTATGTGTTGGTTGTCTTGTTGAGCTGCATGTGTTAACCTACAACTCATGACTGTCCAGTCCAGTCATGGCTGTAGACTGGGCTGCCGTCCAGCTTACCCCTGTAGCTGCATCCCAAACAATTTGTGGGGTGTGGTGTTAGGTGGGTTTGGCAGTGTACATGGCATAGATTACATTCCCCCAGGATGGCCACATACACAAAGCCGACATTAGTAAACACCAGTAGCTGACTAGTGAAATGCCTGTATGAGCATTCAGTACTACAAGTACCAAGTAGTGTATTTAGTTTACGTATTGCTTATGAGGATGTTTTAGACAGTGATGCTCACATGTAAATATTTGTGTTATGGACGTGACAACACTGGCTATTACGGAAACATTGTAGCTACCTTTAGCAGCAATCCTCCTCTGAGGAGTATATCACATCCTGTTAGTTGATTACAGATGATGCAAGTGTCTACAGGCCTGTTTCCTTCTCTGTGTATATGCTCACATATCCACCAGGACCATGAGCTCTGTTGGGCACAGAAACCCACTCTCCAAACAGAGTCATGTATCAATAGAATCTGATGCCACTATCAAATTGATCAGGATGTAAACAGATAATGTGAGCCATCACCTATGAAGCGTTTATAACACATGGGCAGCTATCTCCTGCATCTTACACTCCTACTGCAGATGTTACACTGAAGTTAAAGATGATATGCAGCCTGTTTCATTACCAGTACTGTACACTACCTTACATACAGTATGTGCAAGCGGCTGTTAGGTTGGCACTGAGATGTTGGGCTACACAAACCTGGTAGTTCAACCAGTGTGTCTCTAATCTCAATATCCACTCTATGTAGGTGTGCACATAGCCATTTGGCCCAGCCCTATAACAAGGGTCACTACACATTTACATAACCTGTACACATGCACAGCTGTCATAGATTGCAAATGATACTAGAGAGGTCCAGCTCTGTAACAAGGGTCACTACACATTTGCATAAAATGTACACATGCACAGCTCTTATTGCTTGCAAATGATACTAGAGAGGTCCAGCCCTGTAACAAGGGTCACTACACATTTGCATAACATGTACACATGCACAGCTGTTATTGCTTGCAAATAATACTAGAGAGGTGGATATTACATGTGCATGGATAGTTATATGGCTCTTCCAATTATCTTTTCTATCATGCTGCTAAAACTGTCAGATGAATACAAATGATATGTATCCTTTTATTGAGTACTGTAATTGCCAATAGACATAACTACTGTTTGCATAACATAACAGAACTGCTATGTAAAATAGAATACAGATCTGCCTAAAATACTGTACATTACACAGTCATTGGCACAATATCTCACAATGCACACCATATTTGTACGGTAAGCCCACCTTTAACATGTTCATTTACGTATACACCCATACATATGTTGACTGTTACAATATATCGACATATACTATCCCCTGTTATAGCACATACTTGTTGGACCAATCCTGACACTGACAGTGGCTGGAAGCGAATTAGTGGGTTCCAATCCCATATCATCCCCTGTGGTGTATGCGGAGTTTCCCGTGTGACCTACAGCAGTACACACATAGAATACTACAAGCATTACTACTGCTCAACAATACATCACTACAAGATAGCTATTTCCACTATATGCATTGATTACACTGTAACTCTTACAGTACAGGTACTACATACACAGACATACTACATGTTATACATACCTCCTTAGTAATCGGAGGTGTTATTGACTAGTATAATACTCATTTTCGGTTCGTCTTTCAGTGTTTTGTACTGTCCTACAGGTAGATACAGATGGTTTGAATG
>NC_056749.1:810827351-810947351 GCF_019279795.1 Protopterus annectens | reverse complement strand
TTTGGATGAAAAATAGTTCTTCCACCTAATGTTTCAAAGTTGTTGTAACATATGTAAATGATGTTAGAGGAAGCATGTATCATCCAAAATATATCCCTTTTAAACAATATCTGAATATTTGCTTTATTTTTTGGTCCCTTACTGGTAAAATGATTTATTGCCAGTCACTGGGTATTGAAGTCACTAAATAATGACATACGTTTGACTTTCAGACTTTATTTCATGTTAACGCAAATTGTGTTATTTAAATTACTTTTTAATTTTTGTAAGTGTAACAATTAAAATCTGTTCCTATTTTGGAGCCTTTGTTCCCCTTTACTTCAGGCTTTATTCACATTTCTTGAGATAAAAGGTCAAAAGGCACACAAACCTCTTATCTGCTGCTGCCAGTGTTCCATCGATCTCACTGTCTATCCCTCTGTCACACAGACATCACCCTCCACACACCCCTGTACTTCAGAAAATGAATACTAACACAAGTTCTATTATTGCAGCGACTTTGTGATTTTTTAAAACGGGAATATGTTCCTGCTTTGAGCCTTTGTCCCCTCTTTGTTTTACACTGTATTCAGTTAACTTATCTAAGAGGTGAGAGTTATGTAAACCTCTTGACTGCTGATGCTGCCAGTGTTGGATCGCTCACACTCTTCACTCTCTCTCTTTCTCTCACTCACACACACTTCACTTTCATGCACGCGTTCACACTCGCATACAGAAACATAAACACACACACAGAAACAGAAATGTACAGAGACGCACAAAATTATAAAATACCTGGATCTGCAGGCAGAAATGAGAGTCATGTGGAAGAAAGATATCCAGACAGTTCCAACAGTAGTAGGAGCAATGGGTCTTATAAAAAGAATTTACAATCGTATTTAGATATGTTACCAATGCATGTAACACCATAGGAATTGCAGAAGGAGTCATTACTGGGCACATTGCGGGTTCTGCGATGAGCACTTTTGACTGACATCAAAGACTGAAACAATACTAATTTCATGAACTTTAATCGTACTTTGACTTAGGAATGGGGTCCATTCCCGTCATGGTATTAGAAACCGAAAAGACATGGAGAAATCAAAAATGACAGAAACACACACATACACACAGTTCTCTCTGATATATTTAGAATTTAAACTCGCGAAACAGCAAAAGTGCTGCTTAGCAGGTGTAAAATAATGACGATCGTTAGGTTCTTTCAGTCTGAGCTCCACAGCAGCCTGATATGCTCCTGTGAAGCGGTGGGCTCGTTCTTCAGTAGGCATTACTTGTACATTAATACATTGCTGGAGAACATTTGTTCTCCAATCAGGGCGCTGATGTACACTTTGCCCATTTTCTAAAAAGAACATAATACCTTGTGGGTCTACCCAGTAAGGTAGATGGAAATTATGCTTGCTTTTTTTTTAATGTGTGTGTCTTCAATATGGTTGAGAACCATAGGTAGAATGCTTCAAAGGGTCATTTGTCCTGATCACAAGCTGCTAGGGGGAATGATTGGCACTGACAATCAGATGGAAGTACTTTAGCAGAACTCACTTAACAGCCATGGTCATGTGACATTGTAACTGCTTAAATGGATGAATGTATGTATGTTAGTGATTGGCTGACTTTCAAATAGTAGCAAGGACCTAGCTAAAATTTTTGCTACAATTTAGTGGAGTGGAAAGCCTTATTTTGGTCCACAAGTTGGGATTGGTCCACCAAAAAAACGAAGCACTGGCTTTGAATGGGCCTCTGGTCACAACCAAACTATTAAATATTCAAGGAATGCACTCCAAAAAAGTTTCCCTCAAGAACATAGTATGAGAAGTGAAACTTGATAGCCATTTCAAGAATAGTTTAAAACTTTCTTCTGATAAGAGAAATCGAATCATGTTTCTTTGTAGTACAAGAAGGACCTTTACCTACTCTAACGTCCTACTAGTTGTAGATAATAAAGTGCAAAGGGTGACATTTTTTACAGTTTTCCAAAAGGAATGTACTTGTTACTAAATCCAGATGATCTTTTATTAAATGGAGAAAGACATTCAAAACTCACAGGCTTTTATGCTTTTGGGTGTTTTTTCAATTGTCTTGCACAAAACACAAAACAATGATTCAAACCAAACTTTTCAAACTCTGAGCATGAAAAAACATAGCAGTGCCCTGTAATAATCAGAGAAGAGGGTCAAAAAGAAGAGCTAAAAAATCATAAGTAGATGGTCAGAAAGGGGAGCACATTCATATTTTTCACAATAGAAGTTCTTTGCATAAGACCCTATAAAGTCAGTGGCAGTGGATCTTTGTGTAGCCTTAATTATTTTATTTATTTAACATTTATTTACTGGGAAAGTCCATCTGGGTCAGGAAGCCATTTTCAGCAGAGGCCCCGAAAGAAATGCTCCAAATGACATATGAAAGTTAAGACAATTTACGTGAACAAGATAAAAACAGGTATTAAAGCACACATTAATAATAACTGAATACGAAATAAATACAGAGAGATAGATACAATAATAAATACAAAATAAGTACAGAGAGATAGATACAATAATAAATACAAAATAAGTACAGAGAGATAGATACAATAATAAATATTAAATAAGTACAGAGAGATAGATACAATAATAAATACAAAATAAGTGCAGAGAGATAGATGCAATAATAAAACATTTACTAAATTAAAGTGGTAGATTGCAAACTTTTTTGTATTTAATAACTTATATACCCATAAATAGTACTAACTTTATGAGGACCATCATAAGTCTTGGAGGAGCAAGGCCAAATATGAGAGCCAAAATTACAATGCTATACCTAAATCATAGCAGTTGCGAGGTAAGATTCAAGCCCATTACTATGTTATTAGCACCCTCACTGTACCCCAAAGAAGGCTTCACCCTGCTGGATGCCTAAGAAACTTGTAGACTGTATAAGGTAAGTAAAATTGCATGGAGGACCTGTGAAAAGTATTTCCAACCCCTTTTTTTTGTGTAGAATGTTTTACTACTCCCACTCCATAAATGAGAAAAAGTAGGAAAGGAAAAAGGAAAGAAACAAAAAAAGGAAGGGAAGGAAGGAGGAAGGGAAGGAAGGAAGGAAGGGAGGAAGGAGGAAGGGAAGGAAGGAAGGGAGGAAGGGAGGGAAGGAAGGAAGGAGGGAAGGAGGGAAGGAAGGAACGAAGGAAGGAAGGAAGGAGGAAGGGAAGGAAGGAAGGGAGGAAGGGAGGAAGGTGGGAAGGAGGGAGGGAAGGAGGGAAGGAAGGAACGAATGAATGAAGGAAGGAAGGAAGGAAGGAGGGAGGGAAGGAAGGAAGGAAGGAGGAAGGGAAGGAAGGAAGGGAGGAAGGAGGGAAGGAAGGAAGGAGGGAGGGAAGGAGGGAAGGAAGGAACAAAGGAAGGAAGGAAGGAAGGAAGGAGGGAGGGAAGGAAGGAAGGAAGGAAGGAAGGAAGAGCACTACATTGTCTTCCAAAAATCTAATTACACAGTCTCTAGGGAAATCTTGACAGGCAATAAAGGCACCTGTTGCTAATCTTCCATTGTAGTCCATTGCAGACATCATCAGTAATTAATTTTGTCAAGGGCAGGTCAAGTCTACTCATCCTGGTAGACTTCTTTGAGAAGGTCACCAAGGCATTTTACACAATACCTACTTGGACATCGTTTATATAGTCAAGAGGTTATATAAACACTTATGTCACCCAGTGGATAGCCCACTGGCTCACAGACAGGACCTAAGAAGTTAGACTTGGGAAGTTTACCTCTACAAAGAGGCCATTCACATGTGGAGTCCCTTGAGGATCTGTCTTGTTGCCACATTTTTTGGCATTTACTTCTCTGAAGACTACATTTTCAGATGATTGTAAATTAGAAGCAGTTATAGAATTCCCAACCGATACCAATGTTCTCCAGGAAGGGCTGACACAGACAAATAACTTGTGCCAGAGCCATGGACTAAAACTAAATGCCAAGGAAATCATAATAGTATCCTTTAGGAAGTCATTCACTCCTAGTAACTATCATATTGACAAGGGGTTGGAAGGGTGGCCTAATGGTTAAGGTGTTTGCCTTACAAACACAAGGTGTGGGGTTTGAGTCTCACAAGGGATAATTGGCTAAGCTTAAAATGGCTTACAAGGGCAGTTAGCTTAGTACTAATCTATGAACCTATGAACACAACCCCTAAGAGCTGAATCATTAGTCAGGAACTTGGAGACGGACATAGACAATAATAAAATCACTCTACATTGTTCAAATTAGAAGCAAAGGCATGGCATCTAGGTCCAAGGAGGCTGTCATGCCACTGTTTTAAGCATTCATCAGACATGTTATTTTTTTAAAACACCTTTATTAAATTATCACTTGTGACATGGGCAAAGTTACATTTATATAAAAGTAATCAAACTGTATTAACAAGTTCATGTTTACAAACATTATACTTCACATATATTGCCATATATCATATAACCTAAGTAACATTACATACATTACATAATTATTCAATTCCTGACCTTTTTTTAAACAAGAAACATCTTTATTAAACCATCACTTATGACATTGGCAATCATACATTTATATACATGAAAATAAACCACACCGACACAATCCTTGTTGCAAGCATTTTACATCACAAACCATACTGACACACTCCTAGTTGCAAACATCATGTCATTGAGTACAATGCCCTTTTAGTATGTACCTAACCAGACACATCCAGCAGTTGGAATGTCCACAGAGGTTCCACACTAAAAGAATACAGGGAGTAAGTAACATGTCCTACGCAGACTGTCAGAAGACCCTATTCCCTCTACTCTGTCTCCGACAGTCTGAGGGGAGATCTATGCCTGCTATACAAGGTATTGTCAGACCCCACCCTCTTTCATATCAACAAAACAAACAGTACCATAATTACCCATTCTAAAGACTCAAACCTCGCCTGTGATATAAATAGAACATGCTGGAGAGATGGGTATGTATCCCAGAGACTACTCGATTCACGTGTAACTTGGACAATTGGATGGGGAACAAGAACTTTACCAGTGGTTTGGCACCTATGTCTATATTGAACACAGGCAGATTATAAATGGTTCATCTCCCAGGCCCCTGCTTGTAAATGTTTCATCTCCCAAGCCCCTGTTTACATATATCAAGGGTATCAAAACTTGTCAACGATGCATGGCTAAATAGGCTTAAAAAGGCCCTTGTGGTCGTTAGCCTGGTAAACACCTGTGAAGATATAAGAATGTGTAAGCCTGCCGTTACTATCTATTAGCTAAATGAAAGAAAGCCATCTGTTCAACCTTCTTTATAGAGTGAAATTAGGAAATTTCCTTTTATCTTAACCTGTCTTTAATTTTAGTCTGTGTGTTACTTGGTTTTCTCCTTTAAAAGACCCAGAAATCTAAAAGACATTTACTATGCAGTGTCCTGAATAAACCACAGATTATTTTCAGGAAAGAAAGTAAATCTTTCCCTGTGGAAAATATGTTTAGGTTTGGTTACTTGAGATAATAATCGGACTAATGAGCTGAGCCAAGGCATCAATTAAGTATCTGTTTAGTTGTGAAACTGCTGGTGATAAAATACAATATACAGTTAGTGCATAGGTCAGACATATTGCAATGTTTGATAAAGGTTTATTGAACATGTTCTGAAGCAAATGTCAGAAAACCTCCTTACCATAAAGGATCATAGGAGATTACTAGGCTATAGACCTGGAGGTCATTTTAAGCCTAGCCATTTCATCCCAATGTAATACCATAGAAATGCTAGTCAATATACAGGATCGCATTTAGTGACAGCTGCATATATACAGGATGGTGGTGGGCTCTATCCCCAGTAAGAATTTATGGTGCCCCATCCACTCATCCAGGCAGGTCTACTTCATTAGACCGACCGTTCATATAACCGACACTCAAATCAATGACACCAGAATAACGAAACATCAAAAGCACGAAAATCCGAAACAACGAAACTTAAAATGCTGAAACTGACAATACCGACAACTTATTTATGAGACGTAGTGCAATGCAAAGATCGGAGCACCGCTCACAACATTATAACCAAATAATATGCATTGGCAGCAACAAATGAACAGCCAGTGTCCATATACATTAACGGCCACTCAGCAAGTGGTCGTTAATGTATATGGACGCTGGCTGTTCATTTGTTGCTGCCAATACATATTTCAGGTCTATAGTAGAACACTGAAGTTTCAAAACTTCGAATGTTCTAATATCGAACCCTATTCAGCAAAAGCTGAAAATATTGAAACAACAGAAAACTGAATTTTTTTCCTAGGGAAAGAATTTGGTTGTCCATTTCTGTTGCTTTGGTATTTTCAGAGCTGTGGTGGAAAGTTACGGGTCGGGTTCAGGTAAGTGTGCGATTCAGTGCGGGGTAGGGTAGTTAGGTTTAGGGTGTGGGTTAGGTATGTGTGTGATTGTGTGGACATGAGGGTTAGGGCAGGTTAGGTGAGTTAGGGTTAGGGAGCGGGTCAGGTAAGTGTGGGATTGTGTGGATCTGAGGGTTAGGGTGGGGTAGGTGATTTAGGTTTAGGGTGCGGGTGATGTGAGTGTGCGATAGTGACGGACCTTAGGGTTAGAGTTTTGGTTAAGGTAAGTGGATAGTTAGTGGTGTGTGTATAGTTTAGTGTAGAGTTAGGTGTAAGATTTTAGGTGTATGTGTGTGGATTGCTGTTTGGTGTGCTTGTGTGTATGTGTTTTGGAACAGCAGATTTTTTCCCTAGGAAAAAATTTGCTGTTCTGTATATTTGATGTTTTCAGCTTTCGCTGATAAGGGTTCGATATTAGAGCATTCGAAGTTTTGAAACTTCAATGTTCTAATATAGACCCACATATTTCATGGGCATACTGTTGTGAGTGGCACTCCGATCTTTGCATTGCACTACTTCTCATGAATAAGTTGTCGATATTGTCAGTTTCGGCGTTTTAAGTTTCGTTGTTTTGGATTTTTGTGCTTTTGAAGTTTCGTTATTCTGGTGTCGTTGATTTGAGTGTCAGTTATATGAATGGTCAGTCTAATGAAGTAGACCCGTCCAGGTTCCTCCTGAACAGTATCATAGAGGTGCTCTGTTTCACATGAATTGGTAGTCTGTTGCAAAGACATGACAGTCACTGGGAGATAAATCTGCCCCTCCAGCATTTCGTATTTAAGTTGCAGGCCATATTTAAGTCCCTGGAATGGGTATCACTAGTCCCATTTGATTTATGGTTATGCAGTAAGTTCATTAGGTTTAGTTCTTGGGTTGCTCTGTAGGCCAGGCATACGTCTCCCCTAAGAAGTCTATATGATACGGAGTATAGTGACAGGGATTTTAACCAGTCTGTGTAAGGCACATGCTGGACTCCCTTGATCTTCTTTGTTCGAAACCTCTGAAGTCTCTCTAATTGCTGCAGGTGCTTAGTATGGTACATGCCAAATGGGGTATTATACTCAGTTATGGGCTGGATAAGTGCCCAGTATAGGGGGTTATAACTTTTGCTCTTGAGGCAATGTCTTTACTAATCAAATATGCTACGTAGAAAGATTTCCTTACTACAGTAGACACATGATGGTCAAGGTTAAGATTGCAGTCAGCTTGTGATCCCGGGTCCCTTACCACTTCAAGGGTACTTAGGGTATTGTTGATTTGATAATGTGAGGAGACATTGTTTGTGACAAAGGGAATGATGATGCATTTCTTCTCATTCAGTTTGAGACAGTGACTAATACACCAGTCATTGATCTGCATGACACCTTCCTGGAGTATACTGACATAATTTGGGGATTCAATGACTACACCTAGTTTGCAGTCATCTGCAAACTTGATGAGCAACAACCCCTTAGTTTTAACATGAATTTCTGAGAAGTATATACCACACAGTAGGGCCCCAGCACTGATTCCTGTGGCACCCCACTGGGAAGAGGTCTGCTGGTTCATGTGTAGTCACCCACGTTCATAGTGCGTGTCTGTTTTTTTAGCCAGTTGGCAACCCATCTTACAACAAAGGGGTTTACATTCATTTTGCTAAGTTTATTGGTAATGCCTGAATGTGAGATTGTGTTGAAAGCCTTTGCCAAGTCAAGGTATGCTGTGTGCACAGATTTTCCCTCGTCAATGGCTTTGGTCATATTTTCAAAGAAATCCACCAGATTTAACAGGCAGAATCTGTCTTTCACGAAGCCGAATTGGGTAGGATTCAGGTTTTGGTGGTCACCTATGTCTTTATTTATGAGGTCCATAATGATACGTTCCATGGCCTTACAGATGAGGCTGGTCAGGCTTATGGATCTGTAATTCCCTGGGTCTGTTACTAGGCCACCTTTGTGGTGGGGAATAACTGTTGCTGTTCTCCATTTCACAGGAACAAAGCCTGTGGTTAGGTTACGATTGAAAAGGGTACTTAGTGATGATGCTAGTTCATGTTTAGTCTGTTTAGAAGACAGCCTGAGATGTCATCTGGTGCATTAGAGAATGTGTTTTTTGCCTTGGACAAGGCTTGGAGGACCTGCTCTTTAGATATGTAGAGTGTGGGGTGGGGTTTGGGGGAAGGTTTGTTGTAAGTTAGGAGGGGATAAGGGAGTGAAATTTTCAACAAACTTATCCACTAGCAGGTTTGCTATCTCTGTGGGGTCAGTGTGTGTGATAACGTTGGCCACTAGTTCTGCACATGCCTGGGTCCTACCCTTTAGGTTACATATGTAGCTGTAAAAGGCATTATGGTTATCCTTGGCTATACTTGCTAAGTTTCTCTTAAAGGAGCCCTTGGAGGATTTGACAAGTATTATTATTTGCCTGTTGAGGCTGAGGATGATGCTTTTCCATTGTTGGGGCTTTGCCTTTGTTTTCTTGGACAGCATCTTTTTGCATTTTGTAAAGATTGTTGATGCTGGATGTGTCCACCATGGCAGCTTGTTTTTACTTGGGACTCTTGCTTTGATTCTTTTTGGTTTGGCCGAGTTTATACACTTATGCAAGTGATTGTACACAGGTTTAGTGTAAGCTTCAGCAAAGTTACCACTTCCAGGTTGGGGTGGGGCTTGGAATACATTTATACCTTCACCTAGGAGGGTACAGTTTGATTTGGTGAAGTTTCTTAGTCTGATTTCATCCTTTGTGAGTTCTGATGTTAGTGCCAGCTCGAAGGTGACTGATTTACAATAACAAATCATACAGTTTATAATGCAAAAAGTAGGCTGTTCTGTATTTATTTTGTTGTTATAAACAGCCCCACCCCTTTTTTTTTGTTATAGGTGAAAACACCATGACATTATAAAAGACTGAACCCACTATGTTTCACTATTTAAACTAAAATATATGCTTCTGCATTTCCATGTTAAACACATTCCTAGAAAGACAAATTAGCAACTACATCTTGCAGGTGAAAGACTTTACATTTGAAATTAACAAACATGTGATTATGTAGTCATGAAACCACAATGTAAGTAAGAAACTGCTTTTTTAAAGTAGGCTTGCCACCCCTTCGTTTTTTTTCCGGACTATCAGGAAATCAAACTGATTCTCCGGTAGTCCGGAAAACACTGTACAAACTCCGGTATTCTGTTTCAAAAAGGAAACAGACTATCGGAGTTTGTAAATCGGCTGATTTACTATGCTTTTCTTACAGAAAAGCATAGCAAATCAGCCAAAAGCAGGTGGCGGGAGCAAAAAAAGAGGGCATTCCCATTGATCGGGTGATTTACTATGCTTTTCTTACAGAAAAGCATAGCAAATCAGCCAAAAGCAGGCGGCAGGAATGAAAAAAGAGGGCGTTCCTGTTGAGTGATGCTGTCGTGACATCACAAAATGGGCGGTATTGTTGGCAGGAGAGGGGGTGGGGCGGGCGGGGTTACTGGTGACGCGAGGGGCGTGGCGTGGCTCCGGTTTTAGCCGTGAACGAAGGTGGCAACCCTATTTTAAAGAAGTATTGTACTTACCCAGCATGCTTTGCAGTTGTATATAAATCATTACTAAACACATGCTATGCCATAATTTTGCTGCTGTCTTTACAAAAATAAATTTGAGTAAACAATGAAAATGAAACCATGTATTATAATCTTCATTTTTTAGCAAAATCGTGCAATTTTATCACAATGAGAAATAAAATTAATTTATTTGTAAAAATCAGATACTTTGGCCCATGACCAATATACCTTATCTTAGTGTCATGGAATATTTTGCTAATGTGAGGAAATGACAATCTGATATCTCAGCATTGTTGGGAAGCTTGTCCAGGCAGAGAGTCAAACTTGTGAGTAGTATCTTATTAAACATATTTTAAATAGAGGTAGAAAACATTAACTTGAATGTTTGCCTCTGAAACAAAGCTAAATGAAGAATTTCAAACACTTTCATATGAAGGTTTAAATGCAAGTTTATTATGAAGGTATTAGTAAGGCTATGTTACATTAGATGTTGTTTTAGAAGAATTATTTTATATGGAATGCAGTGACAAATTATTGTATAGCTAAGAGAACATGCAATGAAAAGATAAGTTACGACATCTGCATTATTTTTAACCTGTTTTATTTGATCCTTTTCCAACATACTGCTTAGTAGGACGTCAAAGCCAGGACCATCCTTTTGTTTTCAAGATCATTAAAGCTACCATTCATCTACCCCCAAAATTCCTCATTTATTTGTAAACATCCCTAAAGACTGCCCCTAGGATTTATGAACGGCTGATTTCCATGCAGGAACAGTGTAGGAGCTCCTGCAGGGAAAATGGCTAGTGAGCGATCCAGGAAAGTACCGTTTTCACATGCACGAGTGTCCCAACACTGTTTCTGCACGAAAAGCCGGCAAATATGCAAATCACCTCATTTGCTGGTGAAAAACATGCAAATGAGGTGATATGCAATCCAGCAAGCCACCAGGTCTCCCTGCTAGAACAGTGTCAGTGCAGAAATGTATTCAGAAAATAACTGAGTACATTTCTGCATCTGACAAAATGGAGGCATGACAGCTCATGTAAAAGCATGTATTATGTTTAATGCACATGCCAATGGCCAAATATAAGGCCATTGGCATTAAAAGTCAATTATTTTTTTAAATTAAACTTTTTTTTTTTTGGCTGATCGCAGCCATTTAAGCTTAGGGCAGCGGTGCGCAAACAAGATTGTGCTGAAAATAAACAAAAATGGGAAAAGTGAATGTGAAGTGAGTTCTGCATGTTGCCATTACAGTCAATGGCATCCAGAATGTAAACAACACCAGGGAGCACTGGTTGTCAAGGGGAAAGGGTCTATTTAATACAGTAACTAACGACCTACACACTGGGGTACGCAAATGAGGGGAGTTATACTGAATCACAGATTTCTTCAAAGTGTCAGCTTGTACCTAAACGTGTAGGTACAGCAATACAACAGTACAGGTCTAAGAGCTGAATGACTTTATAAGGGGGTGTGTCATGCTTGCTGTAAGATCAATGGATCTCAGTGGCCCGTGTTTGCCAAAAGCTAAGCACAGCTAAGGAAAGGGGTGTGTCAGATGTGCTTGAGCATTGTGTACATAGCATAAACGGGTGTGGATGCCACGCACTGGGTTTTAAACAAAAAAAAAAAAAAAAAAAAAAGGAAATGGCAGCATGTTTACATTTGAGCACAGGGTATGCGCGGCGCCTCAGGGCTTAAATAGGGAGGAACTGGGAAGAGGAAACAGCAGTAGGAAGGCAATCAAGGAGAACTAGCATAGTTGGCAGGTGAAATGTATCAGAATAAGCCAATTACACAGGCAGCAGCCCAGAACACAACTATAAACTATGCAAACACCTTTCAGTCTGTTTTTTTCCATAAACTCTACACCACCGGTGTACACAGACGGGGAAATTTTACCTGATAAAACTAACAAAATGTTAGGGGCTGCTATCACTCTCATACATCAATATGTGCAAGAGGCTGTGCGTGGTGAGGATGTGAATGCTGATGACCATCCCATAATGAGGAGGAGGAGAAGAGTGTACAGACCCAGGGTAACCTACCAGGGGCTACATGAGCTGGAGATAGTGGAGCACTATCTGGTGGACAGGGACATTCTGCAGCAAATTGTTGAGCTGTGCCGACCCTGCCTCACACACAGAACCAACAGAGAGGGACCCATCACAGTGGATACCAAGGTATGTGTAGGCTTAAGATTACTAGCCACAGGTACCTTCCAAAGGCCAACTGGGGATATCATGGGGATCTCACAGGCATCAGCATCCAGGGTATTCAACCATTTCCTGGATGCCATGTCAACACATGCTGGTGAGCACATATATTTCCTCAACACCCATGAGGCATTGACCACCAGTATGCATCTCTTCCACCAAATAGCAGAATACCCAGAGATAGTGGGTGCTATAGACTGCACGCACATACACATGAAAGCACCACCTAGCGAGTAGGGTTGGGTCTACATAAATCGCAAGGGCTTGCCCTCCATCAGCTGCCAGGTCATGTGTGATGCCCAGGGCATTATCTTGAATGTGTGTGCTGGCAGCTCTGGAAGCTATTACGACTCCACATCTGGCATATGACACAGCTGTACCAGTCATTTGCCAATGGGAACATCTCATATGGCCACCTAGAGGGGATGCTGGCTACGCACTGGAGCTGTGGCTGATGACACCCCTCAGAAATTCACACACACCTAAACAAGAATGCCATAATGAAGCACACGCACAAACCAGAATCATTATAGAGCATGTGTTTGGGATGCTCAAGTCATGGTTCCGCTGCCTGTACATATCCAGTGGAGCCTTGCAGTACTCTCCAGCTACATGTACACAAATGTTCATGGTATGTGCCATGCTACACAATATGATCCTGCAGAAACAGCTGCAGCAGGAACAGCACGGGGCAGGGCCACACAGCCCCATCACTATTGCCAAGGCCACCACAGGCACAGAGGAACTCAGAGGAGGAACATCTTGAGCCTGCCTCTGTAGGCAGAAGGGGGCATACCCAGTATGCCCAGGCCTTTGCAAAGAGGCAATGCATAGTACATACACTGACATGGTAGGGACCCAGGGAATGACACCTCTCTCTGACTTGCACATACAGTAAAAGGGATGCCAAACATGACACTACCTGTGCTATGCCATGTATAGGAAATGTACAATGTGCATCTGACATAGTCACCCCTCCAGCATCAAACTCAGTACTGGCCCAGCCACAAGGTAAGTCAACCTTCTTATCAATTATGGAATGGAGTGGTATGTTATGATAGTTGTATGTATGGTATGGACTTGCACATGCAAGGGAATCAGGTGGCTGAATGGGATGGCAGCAGATAGTGGACACCTATTTGGGCAGCATGAAATCCATAACAAATACTGGTGTCAACATACTAGGCAGTACTAGACAAGGTGACAAATCCCACCGCAGTACATTGGTGGCCCAAATAACTGTGTGTGTGTCCATAGGACACACCCATGCATGTCAGTGAGGCTCACATACACACCACCAGCCTTATCCAGCAGGACCGGTGTAGATGACCATAAAGAAAGGCTGGGCTAAGGCCTCCAATTGATGGTAATGGTGAACAGCCCCCCTCCAGACCTACACAGACAGACTACAACAGGTCTGGCAGTTGTATGTTAGTTCTGAAAGGTAAGAAGTCTGAAACTGAAATGTAGGTCAATAAAATGTAAGATCTGTACTCTACTGATATGTCTCCAGTCTGCATGATAGGTCAGAATAGAATATGAAATGGAAGCCAACAGAGTACCTGAAATAGCTGTACAGTTATAGCAAATGTTTAAAGTTGTCAGGTGTGCCCCCCCAATCGTATGTAAAAATGCAGTAACATGTAAGTGTGAGGAGTAATATCAGTGGAGCACAGATTACATGAGCTGGCCCAATCTACAGGATAGATTGTTGCATGTGTACAATATGCAGGGGTATGTGTGTTATGTTGTTGTTTGTTCAATACTGTCTGGAGGTGATCAGCATGTAGGCATGGAGGATTGTGTCTTGGTGGCCTATGGGCAGTACTGTGAGTGACAGGGCAATGTTCTGACAACTGCGGTGCCAACCACAGTGCTTCTCAGCAATACACATGTCAGCAGTCATCCATACTCACTGTCCAGATGTCAAAACCTGCCACTGTCTGAAAGATGGACATGCCCTGAATGTGGGCATATACAGACACACAGTACACAGGTGGAAGTACACTAGACAGAGTGCATAAAATGCAACTGTCAACAGCACACGACTCTGGAATTGTACATACAGGTTAGCAGCACATTAGTTGTCAGTGTAGTATGGACTACTGGTGTAGTCTGGACAATCACAGGCAGACCACAAAAGGAACAGTTATGAAGTAATGAGAGACTGCCTATGTCCCTGCACAAGGCAGCATAAGAGGAATGTCCCAGGTATATCTGGTCACTTCACTATCTGCCACAGGTTTATCACAGGTCATATCCTTGCTGTTGGGAATGAGTACAGTATGACCCCACATCTTTATGGAGATATCCATAGAATGCAGCATGCTGAAGAGGTGTCCTGTGCAGGTGTGTCCCTAGCTGGAAGCAGCACCCTGCCTGCATCCAGACCAATGGATCAATATGAACAGGAAGTATTGCCATTAACACCTTGCACATGTACCTTGTCACCCCAGGGGAATCCACTGGCTCGCAGCCTGGGATTGTAAGAGTGACAGAATGCACTGGCCTGCTACAGATGTTCTGCATCACTACCGAATGGCCTACACTCCTCTGTCAAAGGCCTGTACCTCACCCATAGTGCCAGTATATGGTATCTCATGGGGTCCTAACAACCAAACATACTCACCAGAACACAAATGCATGGCCATGTTGGCAAATCCCAGTAGCATGCCCACCATGTCCTAATGCAATCCATAAATACCGCGGGGATGAAGGGACAACTATAGGGATATTTCTCAGATATCACTCGTATAATGTTAGGAAGAGGATATAATAACAGAAGGGGGGTGTAGAAGCATGGACATCATGGAGTGTGTGAAGTCTGAAACTCTGTGTGCCCATACTACCCCTGCCTGCAAACCCAGGAATGGGTGGCTACAAACCTGCTCGTAAACCACAATATGAAGGAGAATTGACCAGATATATGAGCCCTGCCTCTGGGTAAACTGAGTGAACCTGTACAGCTGAGAGGTATGGCCACAGCAGGATATACCCACTCTGTTAAGTCGATATATGTACAAGAAGGGGATCCTCAGCCACCATACTACCAAGGTACAGGACCATTTACACAGACCCATCAGAAAGTGTCTGTAGCTAGCCCTCCAGAATGGCACGAGTGTGCAAGTATGTGTAGGCTACAGACTACAAATCTGGACTCAGCTGCATTCATTTTGTATTTCCCAGTAAATAACTGTGAGCAATTAATCTTATCTGTCAGTAGTTGATGACATAATACATCACAGTGTAAAACAGTACATATGTCTGAATATCTCTGCTAACTCCACCCATGTAACACAAGCAGCACAGACAGCAATAGTTACAGTATCCCCCTTTCACCCATTGTGACTCCATATTGTCAATCTATCTACAGATATCCTGCAGAAACAGGTTGCTAGCTATAGGTGTAGAACACCAAAGCCTGGACTGGAGTACAACCCTACCTGGAATGGATTCACACACTCAATACAGAAGGTCATAGATATGCTCCTAAACTTAGAGCAATGAAGCCCATGCCTGACAGCACAGTGGACTATGCATATCTGTCATCTGCAGATGTCTGTGCACACATACCAAATTGCACACTAATTATGCTTCACACACATATTGGATAGGAATACTCACACAGATATATAGCCAACAGACTATAATAAAATATCCACACACACAGATGTGGGGAAGAGAGAGACAGACAGTGACAGAGAGAATGCCATTATGAGGCCTGTCCCACCCACTACACATCCAATTGGCCTATATCACATGGTGTGCTAATGTCAATCACTGTAGACATTCCTATTGGTAACCCTCATCCCTATAGTGTCTATAGTGCTTGTGATAACTGTGTAACATGATAGTACAAATAGGTATTCATGTAGCATTTGTAAACTCAGTCCTGGCAAATGTGAAGTTGTGTGTGAGTGAGTATGTCTGTGTTTCCAGAGGAATGATTTATGGCCCATTCACACACACTGCACTTCCCATTCCCCATGTTAGCACTCCTGCTGTCAGTCACCTTGAAATTACCCTTTAGGCAAGTCTTAGCTCTATAAGCTGTGTGGTGCTTATGATAACTGAGTAATACTGTAGTGTAGTAAACTAGCTAGGTAGGAGTTCTAATCCCAGACATGGTAACTATGTGTGTGTGTGTGTGTGTGTGTGTGTGTGTGTGTGTGTGTGTGTGTGTGTGTGTGTGTGTGTGTGTGTGTGTGTTTGGAGACAAATGATTTTGAGACCATTCACACTCACTATACTTCCCATTGCCCTACTTTAGCACTCCTATGGATGTCAGTCACCTTGAAATAACCCATTGGCAAAATCTCAGCCCATAAGCTCAGTGGTGCATGCAGTGACTGTGTAGTACTGTAGTGTAGCAAACTAGTTAGGTAGGAGTTTTAATCCTGATAATGGCAACTGTGAAAATGTGTGTGTTTGAGCGTGTGTCTTTGATGACACCTGATTTTGTGGACATTCATACTTACTACACTTCTCATACACCTCCTTTAGCACTGCTGCTGATGTCACTCACCTTCAAAGATACCTTTGGACAGTCCTCCAACATATAAGCTCTGTGGTGTTTATGATAATTGTGTAATGCCATAGTGTAACAAACTAGTTAGATAGGAGTTCTGATCCTGGCAACTGTGAAAATGTTTGTGTGTAACAGTGTGGGTGTCTTTGATAACACCTGATTTTGTGGACATTCACACTTACTACACCTTCCATACCCCTCCTTTAGCACTGCTGCTGATGTCAGTCACCTTCAAAGATACCTTTGGACAGGTTTCCAACATAAAAGCATTGTGGTGTATGTGATAACTGTGTAATACCATAGTATAGCAAACTAGTTAGATAGGAGTTCTTATCTTGGTCCTGGCAACTGTGAGAGTGTGTGTGCCTTTGATGACACCTGATTTTGTGGACATTCACACTTGCTACACTTCCCATACCCCTCGTTTAGCACTGCTGCTGATGTCACTCACATTCAAAGATACCTTTGGACAGTTCTCCAACATGTAAGCTTTGTGCCAGATGTGATAACTGCATAATACCATAGTGTAGTAAGCTAGTTAGGTAGGAGTTGTAATCCTCATCCTGGTACCTATGAAAATGTGTGTGTGTCTTTGATAACACTTGATTTTGTGGAGAGTCTCACTTACTACCCTTCCCATTCCCCTCCTTTAGCACTGCTGCTGATGTCACTCACCTTCAAAGATTCCTTTGGACAGCTCCCCAACATATAAGCTTTGTGGTGCATGCATTAACTGCATAATAGCATAGTGTAGCAAACTAGTTAGAGGAGTTCTAATCCTGCTTCTGGCACCTGTGAGAGTGTGTGTGTCTTTGATGACACCTGATTATGTGGAGATTTACACTTACTACACTTCCCATACCCCTCCTTTAGCACTGCTGCTGATGTCAATCACCTTCAAAGATTCCTTTGGACTGTTATCCAACATATAAGCTTTGTGGTGCATGCGATAACTGTGTAATACCATAATGTAAAACTAGTTAGTTAAGAGTTCTAATCCTTGTCTTGGTAACTGTAAAGATGTTTGTGTGTGTCTTTGATAACACCTGATTTTGTGGACATTAACACTTACTACACTTCCCATACCCCTCATTTAACACTGCTGCTGATGTCACTCACCTTCAATGATACCTTTGGACAGATTCCCAATATATAAACTCTGTGGTGCATGTGATAAATGTCCAACACTGCAATAGTAGTATATAGCTAGGTAGGGGTCTGAAACTCAGTACTAGCAAGTGTTTGTGTCTATCATCAATATCCTGTGTGGGTGGTGGTGTGATTGTGTAATAACAGGATCCATTGCAGGGTGGGTTTTGCTACATTTTCATATTGAGGACCCATATGTCCCAATGTCACATTACAAGGTCAACAGTTGTCAAACACCGTAGAGGTTGTTATAGACAATAAACAGCCATAAATGTATATATAGGCAACCATTACAATACCCAGAGACCTCTCTCCACCTATGGATCATACAGAAACACGCTTGTCTCCTTCTCTCTTCCTTTCTTTCTTTCTCTTTGTCTCTCTCTCTTCCTCGCCCTCTCTATTAGATGTGGAAAAAATGCATCTGTTTTGCATAGGCAGCAGCTTGACTTTGGTAGGTAATGCTCATGATCAGCTGATGACCTGTCCATGAATTGGAGCCACCGACTTGCTAATTGCACGTGGAACAGCTGTGGTATCATTCCTATAGCCAATTGCATGGAAACACACTCCTATAACTAAGCACTGTAAGTGGGTGTTGGCCCTTTTCCTTCACTGTGAGCAGGACTTCATGTGGGTGTCTGGCAAACAGCATCACAGAGGGTAGTTGGTAATACCTCTTACAACAAACACTGTAGAGACAGGCCAACAAACTGGAGGGGGATGTTCCATGTGTGTTACTGACTTAATATCCCTCAGAAGGGATATGTCACAACAAACCCTGTTACACCAGCAATGTTCTCAGTTTATAACTGGAATATGTCAATATTGGCCCTGTGTTTGTGCCTCTGTCCCCCATGTCTGTCACCCTTTGTTCATATGTCATGCAGCGAGAGGTGGATATGTACGGTATATCATTATTTACTGACATAATTCTTGATATCAAGCCAGTGATATATCAGACTGCCAGACATGCAATGTATAGCAGCCCTAATATTTGAGGACAAAACCTGGACATTCAGTTGTAGTTTGTACAGTAGTGAGGTCTGTGTACTTATGGTGATTGCTGACAGAGTGTCTGCGTTATGTAGCAATGTATTGTCAATATGTTATTTGGCCTGTGTACAGACTGGGGTAGATGTCAGTGTTCTTGGTCCTGTTCTATCTGATGTTGCATGCTGCTCCAGTTTCTGATACCCTATCAACCTATATGTTTGTAGGGCCAGACTGAGACATGTCCCATGCCACAGTAAGACATCAGACTACACTGTGAATTGGGCCAGTATATCTACGGTTAGTGTGTGAGTGGCAAATATGATGATGGGTTTTGTTCACACAGCCCATATACTGAACTATTAATTAGGCTTACCATAATGTGACTGTGACTGTGTTGAGATTGGTTGTGGTATGCACTTTCACACTGTGTCTGTTACTCTGTGCGGTTACATGCCTGTATTGCCTGCTAAATTTGCAATTACATGTGTATTCCCCCATAGGTAAATTGGGTTTGTGTTGTGGCAGTCTGCCTGTAGTTTAGACAGTGCTTGGTGACATGCCTAGCAGCTCAGTGTATTTACCTAGTGTGATGTTATATCCAGATATTTGTCAGATGTACTGTTACCTGGCCACCATAAGTGTTGTGTATTTCTGACAAAGCAGTGAAATGCTGTGAAGATGTATGTCACAAACTAGTGTGAAGCATGTAGCTTGGGACCTCTGCTCCTCCAGTTAATATGTTTAGGACAGACAGGAGGGTGTAAATGCATTAATTGTGTGAACTTATCTACTCCAGTATTTGTGATATACCCCCATTTTCATGGCTTTAAACATCCCCTTTGTCAGGCTTGTTCCACATTTCTTGCACTAAGGAGTTCTGTATTTACCTCCCGAATGACCAGATAGTTTCAGACTGTCCATGTGTATTGCTTATATTTCTTCTGTATTCCACAAGATCATTACTGTGATTTGTGTGGTACTTCACTATGATGATTTTATGATGTCTGTCAGTAACTGATGGCATACGTGTCAGTTTTAGAAGAGCCTTCCTTCACAACATGTATGTTGACACGACCCTTGTCACTGCTGCAACATTCTACATTTATAACTGCAATACTTACATTACATTCACTTGCCCTAAGAGTTTGAGAGTTTTGGTGCTAAGGTATGCCTCCACTACATGTCATGGACATATGCTATTTATATATATATATATATATATATATATATATATATATATATATATATATATATATATATATATATATATATATTTATATGTGTATATATATATATATATATATATATATATATATATATATATATATGTGTGTGTGTGTGTGTATGTGTGTATGTATATTTTATACATATATATATATATATATATATATATATATATATATATATATATATATATATATATATCCTTTTATGTGTAAACATGAGTGTTGTAAAAACCTTCTCAGATGTATCCCACAATATTAATCTATGTGTATATTTACATTTGAGAACATGACTGATTCAACACTATTTTCACTTACAAGTACTAAACAATTGTAGTAGTCAAAGCAGTTGTTCACTACTATTCAGTATGTGTACTGAATAATATATTTGAAAAAGCAACAAACATTCTCACAGCTCAATTGCTTAGTGGTTAAGTACTGTGACTGTAGTGTACTGGGTTCAAGACCTGCATGGTCTATTTATTCTGTTTCTGGGCAGAACAAGGGATGATGGAAACACAGTGATGAATGTGCTTTAAAGCGGCTTTAAGCATGTTTGCTTGGGTTTGCGTGAAGCTAAGCACTGCTAAAGTACGGTTAAACGAATATGCACTTACACCGTGTAGGCTTCGCTTACTAGTGCGCAAATCTGCTTAGCAATTACATTTAAGCAATGTTCACACCTGCTATGCATAGCCCAGTCCTGGTAACCAGTGATCACATTCCAGTCTGATCAAATAGGGTAATGACATCTTTAATAACTGTATTTAATTTCATTTACATAACATGCTTTTATGTGCTGTTTTTACAGTAGCAAGGGGTGTGAGTAAACTGTATGGGACAGCTGAGTATACATGTGTAGTACCACAATCCTTTCTCTGTGTATGTGTTTCATACTTGGGTAATATCCCAGATTTTATGCAGGCACACTTACATGTATGGTATCATTACGTTACTACTTTTAACAGTGTTTTTCCAAGTAAGAGTATATTGCAGATTGTAGTACTGGAACTATACACCCCTGCATGCAAGGCTGGACTCTGAGTACTGACTATCATGTTCTTGGTGTTTGAGCTGTATGTGTTTATGTATCTCCTAGTGGATATTGATCTGATATGTTGATAGTAACTGTAGACTACCATGTTTTTTATGGACATGTCATTGAGGACTGCTGTAATGTAGTAATGACATACCTATCAGTCTCAGATGTCTAGCTGTCAAAACATTCATTCTAATGCATAACCTGTTGCCTATCTACTGTCTGCCTGTCCTCTGTGCAGATGTGCAGATGTCAGGTCTTCATCTTGGCTGCTTACAGGCAATCTCTGATTGACTGACACTGGCATGTCTGCCTAGCTGTGTTATGAATGGCACAGCTAGGAAACCCCAGTCTGTATGCACTACATGCCATGGATACCTCAACCAGACTACCACAGTCAACAGAACATGTTTGGGTGCAGGTCACAACCCAGACACTGGCCATGTTATGCAATATCTGTTGGATACATGTCAATTGGAGCACCTCACTGGACCTCTTCAAGAGAAAACCAAACCAGATGAGTGGATGTTGAATATAACTGTATCCCTGGTCATCATTCAAGTGGCATCATTTGATAGATGGCCAGCTGACAAATATCAGGTGACATATTAATAGTGTATGCACATGTCCTACTCTTCTCATCTCTCCATGGACATTAGTCTGGTACACACCTAGGAACACCTGCACCTATGGAGCTCAGTACTGACAAATGGGTTTGTGTGCATTACTGGGTATAACAGTGTTTGTGTGTTCTACAAATGGGTAGATAGGCATGGGTTACCCTCAGAGTCCTGTCAAATGTTAGTGTGTGTATGTGTGGTAATTGTGTGTGAGTGTGCATATTTGTAGGAGCCAGCATTCTGAGGCCACATCCTCCAAATACACTAAATCTTGCCATACATTATAAGGGATGGTGATGTTGCTGACATTAGGAGAGCCATGACAAAACCATCACCCTGCTATCCCTGTGGCAGGTGCAATAAATGCATATCCCTGTAGAAGCACTAATTAGGTAGACAAGGGTTTGTACTGCAGTCCTGGTCAATGTCTGATTGTGGGTATGTCAGAGCATTATCATGGGTTTCAATGAGTACACTATCCAATGTGGGGTGGGGGTGCTGGGTATATTGTCTTTACACCATGGTATCCCCAGTACATGTCCCAAGGTCCACTGTATGAGGACCACTGTGACCATCAACCATACAGGTAACTTATGGCACTCTTCAGCTCAATGATGCATTTGCTGGGGTCACAAACTTTGTAACAGTATGGACTCGCTGACAAGGTAGTCAGCACTGCTCAATTCAGGTCTGGCAAATGTGTCTATGACTGTATGTGTTTGTCAATGTGTATATGACAGCATATTATACTATGTATTGTCCATTAACACCCAGTACATCCCCACTATCATACTGTACAAGGTCTGGTGATGTTGTTCACTTTGCAGGAAGCTTGGGACACATCTCACAAGCTCTCTGGTGTGTACAATTAAAGCCAAACACATTAGTAACAATAAGTACCTATGTAGGGGTTCTAATCTCAGTGTTGCCAAGTAAGTGTGAGTGTATGTGAAGGGATCTACTTCAGTTTGCAGAAAATATATTTCTCAGGAGATCATCTGTCTGAGAACTAACTGGCAAATGGTAACATTGCAAAGCAATCTTCTTGTGGAAAATCATTCCATCAAAAATAGTAGTGGATGTGTAAATGCCATTTTCCCCACTGTACAGCAATACTGGAGTTGGTATACATAGTTGGGTGTGGTTGTTGTGGGCACAGCCACCCACATTGGGGTTATTGTTGTGCACATCCCTCCACGTAGTGTGCTATAATACTGTCATAGGTTCATAGGTTCATAGGTTCATACTAGGCTATCTGCCCGAGGGCATTTACAAGCCTAGCCCATAGTTTTGTGGCTTATGCCACCCCTTTAGTTTGAAGAAACTATGCCCATTATTTTGCTGTGCCTCTGTCGAGCAGTGACACTGAGGTAATCCCTGGGGTATATCTGCGATCTCCCATCTATTGGTCAAGATTCCTCTTGAACAAGGCCAGCGAGGTGCTCTGCCTCACATATACTGGGATTTTGTTCCACAGCATAGGGAGTCTTTGGGTGATGAATCTATCCCTCCAGCACGTCCTATTAATAACTGTGTCGAGGTTTAAGTCTCCCGCCCTTGTGGCTCTGCCCACTTTATGTTAAGAGGTTAAGTAGTTTTAATCATACTATGTGTCTTTCTATGCTACCCCACACCCTCCAATGTGGGGGACTGTGCCCCCCATAACAGCACAACTATGTATGCCAATTCCAGGATTGCAGTATCTTGGGGAAAAGGACATATACCCTGCCAGTACCATTTCCAATTAAATTAAATTTGGTGGACTGATTATTTACTGATGAGATGTTCTGGCAATTTGGTCTTGGTGGAATTACAAATGCCAACATGAGTTCTCTGCACAATGAAGTACATTCATGTGAACAGTATTCTCTGTGTATTTCATCAACACAAAAACCTGTGTGAGTGTGTGTTATTCACAAACAGTTGGCATGTGCTACCCAGTACACTTACCATTGCCCAATGTAGAAGAGCTGTTTACATCAGCCACCACGCACTCACCTGTATACACCCCTCAGACCTATCAGCTATGTGGCACATGCAGTAACTGTTATACAGACCTGCCACTTGTGTTCAGCTGTACCCAGGATAAGACATAGCCAATATGTTACCAAAGTCCCACACACCTTGTAGGAAAGGATAGCAGACCAACATCCACCTGACACACAGACACCTAGAACACAAACAGAATACATTATAGAGACCACATTCAGTCATTGTTAATAACAGCAATAATGCATCATGGCTGGATAGCTGCACACTCTCACTTGTAAGCATGAAACATTCCAACTGACAGCACTTTAAACAACATTGTATTACTAAACTGTTGTACATACACCCTGTGCATCAGAACCATATTATCATGTCCCTGTATTGATGGTATGGATGACAAGGATGTGGCACAGGTATCATTATATGCACAGGGTGTGGTGTGGGTATGCCAGAGGCCTAGGCTGAGCCATTTGGTTGACATCATGTGTGTGGGTTAGGGGTTTGTTCATTAAATGGCCTGTGAAGACATGATGTGTGTAGGTATGGCAATGCCCTAGCTGTGATGTGTGTGTGTATGGGTTCACACAGTTCTACCATGTGGCTGTCCTATACAGGTGTATGATGGACAGCTGTGTACCGTACATAGCAGGGTGTACAGTTCACTGTGTCTGGCCACGGACATGGGAACTGCACCTGCCAGGGGTTGTACGGGCACCATCAGGCAGAAGACAAGTTATGGTACTCTCCCCTGATGATGACATTTGTCTGCTGGATCTGCATCCCTGTTGTGATTGGCCAGGACACGTGCACATGGCCTGCTGCATTGTGGTGTGAACAGCACCCCCTGTAGTACTGCCACTATGGGAGCAGGAGTGAGATGTTGCTTGACCTACATCCACGTGGCTGACAGCCTACTCTGACCACATGGTCTACCACAGACACCACACGGTTGAGGATTCCCACCATCTCACCCAAACATCTATCCATGACCCCTGCATAATAATGGTGGGCGTCTGCATGATGTAGTGACATACAACAGGAAGAGTAGCCACTTGAGCCTCAGACCATCTCTGGTGTAATGTTCCATATGTGCCTGTGCCTACGTGATGGGCCAAAACATGCATCTGGTGACACCTGCTGTGGCACTTCTGCCAGGGGCATGGTGGCCAGCAGCCCTCCTTTGAGCACTGCTGTCCATCTGCCTGTGTGGGACCCCACCAGTAATCTGTCTATGACTGCTGTTTACAGACACACTTGCCATAGTCACCACACATTCCTGTCTCATTACACCACCTGCAAACTGTCCCTCATCTATGGCCACTGGTGATGAGGTATGTGTGGGCATTGTGACTGTGTGCAGGGATGGGGTGGATAAAAGTGGGATGCCAACCAAGGGCACAGATGCAGCCCCTGACAACTCTGCCTGTGCCTCACTATGGCTATCATCATTGTCAGAGTCTGTATGAACACTACATCAGTTTGCCTTCGGGAGGGACCCTGACCTACCTTGCCACCTGTGAGGGACATAAAAGACATCTAAATTAAGACCTGTATGTTATGGTTTACTTCTACACACAAACACACACACACACACACACACACACACACACACACACACACACACACACACACACACACACACACACACACTTACAGGTAATGTGGTACAAAGATATTATACAGACCTTTCATTACCTGACAGTTGACATGCATGACATATGGCACTAAACAGCATGTACTGCAGACATTTGTAATCCTTGTTACCAACAATATACACCTCTGTGATGCATGATTTGTTTTAGTAGGTGATGCCCCTTCCCCTGGAACACACTGCACCCATGTACACATTATTGCTGTGCACCTGTAGGGCGCACTGGCATGTACTGTGCACCATAACTCACAAGTGCACAAATCATTGCTGAATGTGTAGATGTCTGGCAGCTATGTTTGCTCTGATGCTCACAGCCCCATGTGTTTGTCTGACACATAATTGGGATTATATGAGGTCTGATGTCAATAATTAATGCCTGACCTTTGATTTTCAGATCTCATCATCAGCAGTGCATGTATGTGCAACAAAATCCAGTTACACCAACAACCTTCAAAGCTTTGTGTGGATAGGAAGAGTGTGCACACCCCTGTTGACATGACAGCCTCTTCTATGATATGCAATGGGGCCACAATACTGTATCTGATAACATTATACACACCGGATATGTGACATAGGTTCATAGGTTCATAGGTTTGGGTTCTGTCACTCAGCCAGTTTGCAACCCATCTTGTGTGTATGTATTAATAATATTTAAGATGAGTTTTTTTTTTCACCGACCCGAAAGGTATATAGGCCTTCGCCAGATCGCGCCATCGGGGTAGGCTGTATGGACCTCCTTCATCAATGGCTTTGGTGACTGTTTGAAAAAAAAACCAAGTTCAAGTTTAAAAAGGCATGATCTGCCAAGCCAAACTGATGTGACATATGACCTGTGCAATCCAATGCAGTATCAAACAAATGTGTTAGTTGTGGAGATGCTGCATGAAATGCATACAATATTTGGGTTGCATAAGTGTGCACACCCTTAAAACAATGGTTTGTTGAAGCACCAGTTAAGTGACCTACAGCAGTCACTACTCCTGGAAGGGATATACTAGCATGACCCATCTTTACTTGGCATTATTTGGTCTGTTTGACCTACAAAGCTCCCCCAACTCTACCAGATTGCAAGGTCAGCTCATGTCCATAGCCATTGGAGGTCACACAGTGGCTTTGCTATTGCTGTAGAGTCTGGGTTATGTCTGGCACAATTCATAACCTCAACTGTGTTCAGATACAGCCATTCTTAGCTAGCTTTGTATGTATGCTTCAGTTCACTGTTGTGTTTAAAGCTCACACCCCTCCCCATCCTCAGCCTTACTGCAAATGGCTGATAACTATGAGCCATACATGAGGGTTAATTTGCAGTGTTTCAAATTCCACCCACCATGTCCACCAGCCTAGTCCTGGCTAATGAGCAGCAGCCCTAAAGGTGTACATTGGTACCAGTAAGCTAAAAGTTGGAGATGGTGGCCCTGAGGTGGAGTGAGGTGTTGCTTGTTTACCACACATATCTCTATGAATACTGTCTGTAGGTTTGAGCCTTGGTCTCATGACACCATTACACATTGCAACACATGCCTTTGGGAGACTTGATGTTATGCTTATGCTACCTGTACAGATCCCTGGATGATGTTTCATGTGGGACAAATCTTCCTTCTTATTACCCTAACCCATAGTCCACATTTATGCATAATCCTGCTGATTCTCAACACAGGTACTACACAGGCAGTACTTGCTACATATTCTTGCAACTCCATCAGTGTTGCTCCATGTCTCTGACCAGCCTCCATGACCTATTTGCAACATGTTTTGCCATCTGTTTTGGATGGGCATCTGTTTATTTTCTACATCACTGTTGTCCCATATTAATACACCTCTTGATCACTGTCTGCACTGTTTGCCATGGTATTTGCAAAGGTGAGGTAAGGTTACTTTTCCCACTCGTGAATCCTACCTTTCAGATATGGGATCCATTTTATGCTTTGCAAGATGTGTGCAAGCCATGGCTGCCTCTGTTGTAGGCAACTGGGCAAATGTCATGGACATACATCTTGGACAGTAGACCATCACTTGGTGTGACATTGTGGCCTTGTACTCTATGGCAGGTGTGTACTCAAGAAGAGTGAATGCTGTCAGTGCATGACAAGCTGCCTCCACAATATGTCATTTGGAGTGTGTGCACACATATTCTTCCAGTGTTTTGTAAGGTTTGTATACCTCATATTAGTTGTCATAACATGGGATTCTATATTATACATTCATTGATCATGTTAGGACCACATTACAGGTTGTAAAAGGTGTGGAATGTGTTATTGTGGTCTGTCGTATTTTTTAGGAACACTTGCCATTGTAATAGTGGTGTGTACACTGTTGTATCCACTGTATAAGGGTAATATTTCATACATGTCCCTAATGTATGCCATTTGTCCCATCATTTTTTTTATCTATGTCCACACATTTTGCACTGACAGGTTGTGAGGTATACTGCAGGAATCTTACATACCTTGCAGATATGCTACCATGGTGACCACTGTGATGCAGTGCAGTTAATACCAACAACAATGAACATGTACAGCATGCACAATGTGTAGGTGTGTTAAATGTGTGCATGGCAAACAGCATGGCCTTAACATGGCCGGTGTATTGGCAAACCTGAACAAACCAACACCATACTCACCAGCTACAGGCTGCTGTCCTAGTTCTATACCAGAGGGACCTAAATAGTTGTGGGAGAGAAGTAATGTCAGTAGGCAGACCTGTGGCATTGGTACGGGGTGAAAGCAGCATTTCAGCACATCAACAGTACAAGTCACAATACTAAGGATTATGCACATCTGTGCATTACTACACTCCAGCAACATACTATCTTATATGACATATGCATGTAGATACTTTACAGATACAGATGGATAAACAACAGTGTTCTAGTGATGTGCACTGGGGCCTTATGTGCACGATCCTCATCCGTTGTGTGGGTGGTACCCACTGCCACAATGCTGTCTTCCAAGTCATGGCTTGTCTGGCGGGCAGGTGCCCCTAGGCTGGCGAGGAGCACCTCAGAGTGTGTCAGTGGGGGCTGGATGGCTTGACCCACACCTGTGGCTAGACATTCCCTCGCAATGGCAGCAGCCCGGTGATGGGCATGGCAGATGAGGTCAGTGCAACAATGCCACACTTGCTCATAATTTTGGCTGTGTAGGCCATCATTTACCCTATGGATGAGGTCATTCTACAGGGTGTTCCTCTCCTGTAGATCCTGGGCTCTGCATCTGAATTATATATTCTGCAATAGGTCTGCACCTATGTGTCCCTGTACAGCCACTATAGCAACCTATTATGTGGTGTATGTATTGCTGCTGTCTACAAAGGGAGATTGCTGTATCGTTGGTGGAAGCTGGGTGTACAGTTCAGCTACTGTTGATTCCAGTTGGCTACAGTAGATATGAAGTGTGCACTCCCTTGTTACAATGCCTGATGTTTGTGTGATTGAAACATGACCACACACATGCTTATTTCAACAAAATCTTCCACCTGTAATGTAACCTATAGCCTGTTCATTCCAACTGGAAACATAACAGTCTGTTCTGAGAAATCATATGGGAAACAATACTCATTACAGTAAGCCAGGTGAATGTGTGTGCACACCCTTAAAATGATATGTTGTGTAAACAAATGCTAAGATGATTACAGCATCCTTTTGTCTTGGCTTGCACTCTTAACATCATGACACATCTCCACTTGCCAGTGGTTGCTCACCTTTCTTTAAACAGATTTGTTTCTTTTTCCATAGGATTGTTCAGGTTATGGGTCACATTTGAGGTGAGAAACATTTTAAAATTATGTTTTGTGGTCACATTGGCATATAGCACACAAACCTGGAATTCCAACAGGGGTGTGTACACTTTTGATATCCAGTGTATATGGGTGTTGATATAGCTGTTAGTGGTAGGTATGGGCAGTGGCTCAAAACACAGTTGTATACTTCTCTGGTTACTATCTGATAATCATGCATACTGTAGTACCATATCAGTGTCATGGCAATGCAACAATGAGGACATGTGTGACCCTGTACAGTCAAGGGGTCAGTATATAGAGAACGCTGTTATATGCCCTTGCAAGACATTTTATGGGGAAGGGTATTTAACGCTTTTAACCTAGGCTGTTAGAACATGTGAGAGATATTAATAATAAGACACATTAAGGTATATGGCTGTACATTTTCATACATTTCAATATTGGGACAGTGGTGGGTTAGAGCTTACAGTGTTGCACACAGTTGTGTTTGTCAGTGTGACAGAGCATTTTGAAGTGAAGCATTGTTATATAAAGGATCCATTTACGTTGTAACTTGTCATTTGCTTCCCCTAGGGGGTTAACTATAGAGTGTAATTAGAGGCTGTTGAACTAAATCTGTAATTAAGTGTTGATTGTTTCTTGTCTTCAAGGCAAGTGTGTTTTTTACTGTTGTACTACTTGAAGGTTTTGGCCAAGACAGCAGAGTATCCTTTGTTTTGCAGATTAGTTTAGGTTACCACCTGTCCCTCTTTGTGAGGGACATACCCTCTTTGTGCAGTTGTGTCCTGCTGATGACAACTGCCATCTGGCAAATGTCATGAGATGGTAGGACCAAGAATGTATCATATGTTTTCTCTGATAGCTGCATAAATCGGTTATTTTGTATTTCAAACACCTAATTGATGAGGGATCTCAACCTTTAGTTGAGGCTAATAAGGAGGTTTTCCAGTCTTGGAACGTCACCTTATTCCACATCAGTTTCAAATATATATGCATATTTGCATATATATATATATATATATATATATATATATATATATATATATATGTATATGTGTATATATATATATGTATATATATATATATATATATATATATATATATATATATATATATATATATATATATATATATATACACACCTACTAATATAGAATTGTTAATGTATGCAATCTGGACTGAATCTGCACTTGGCCCAGCTGTTGTGATCACTCACACACACACACACACACATTTTCCCTACTGTTGAATGACTGTGCTGCATGATATGTTTAATAAACATCAGAGATATTTACAGCTCAGATGGCTTAGTGGTAAATTGCTATGGTGTGCAGGGTCCTGTGTTCAAGTTTGTTACGGCTGATTATTTTGTTGCTGGGCAGAACAGGGCTGTTGGATACAGACTGATTAAGGCACTTTTAAGCAGTTCTAAGTGGGTTTGGGTGAGTTTGTGTAGAGGCAAGCATTGCTAACTTCTGGTTAAATATGCTTACAGACAGTTAGCTCTAAAAGTGCTTAATCTGTGTAGACATCACTTAGCACCACACAAACAGGCTTAGTCCTGCTTACTACTGCTTACTCCCACTTACCCCCATGCTAATTTCATTAAAAGAAAAGAAAAAAAGAGGTGATAAGAAAGTGGTGAAAAAGGAGGCACAAAGAGAGTAAAACAATATGAAAGACAGCTATGGATGTGCAAGATGGGTGTAGGGAAGGTCCATAGCTGTCCGTTTCTTCTACAGCAACAGCTGTGCATATATACTGAATTTGGAGTTAAATTTGGACACTCAACATTACATAGGTACAATTTAGTATGTTCACCTTGTACATCAGACCCATATTTGAGTGTTCCTGCATCGATGGTTTGGATGGAAGGGATCTGGTACAGGTTTTATTATATGCACAGGGTGTTGTGCAGGTTTGCCCGAGGCCTAGGCTGTGCCATTCAGTTGACATTATGGGTGTGTGTTTGGGGTGTGGGAATGATATCCTATGCAGGATTGGTGCATGTGTGTGGAGGTGACCTCTTTCCTGATTGTAATATGTGTGTGTGTGTGTGTGTGTGTGTGTGTGTGTGTGTGTGTGTGTGTGTGTGTGTGTGTGTGTGTGTTTGCCTGCACACAGTCACACCATGTGGCTGCCCTACAGTGATGTTTTGTGGACAGCTGTGGGCCATACTTGGCAGGGTGTACAGTTTACCATCTCTGGCCATGGACATGGGAACTGGACCTGCCCTGGGTCTGACTGGCACCACCAGGCCCAAGGCCTGAGGCAGTACTACTCCCTGATAGTGACTGATGTCTGCTGGAACCGCGACCCTGTTGGGACTGGCTAGGACCACATGCCCATGGCCTGCTATGTCATGGCGTGGACAACACACCACCCTCAGTACTGCCAGTGTCACTGCCACTATGGGAGTGTGGTGGTGCATGGCCACGTGCACCCCCAGCAGATTGTGGTGCTGAGCTACATCCATGCGGCTGCTGCCTCTACCCTGCCAAACATTAAGCACAGATATTCCATGACTGATGAGTACCCTGATCTCACCCAACCATCTATCCATGATCTCATTGCCCTCACGCCTAGCTGCAACAAGGTCCTGGAGACAGCCATGAGCACCAGAGAGATGTTCTGCCACAACCCTGTGCACTTGTCTGGTGTTATGTTCATTATGTGACTGCATCCATTAGAGCCCATAACATGCCCCTGGCAACTGCCGCATTGGCACTCGCTACATGTGCTGGACAAGCATCTATCCTCTTTTGACCACCCCTGCCCATCTGCCTGTGTGTGATCTTGCCAGCAGTCTGGCTATGGCTAGTTGCTGGCTGCTCACTTGCCAAAGTCTCGACACTTGCATGCCCTGTGCCTGCACTCAGCTTTCCTTCACTTGTGGCCACTGGTGATGGGGAATGTGTGGGCATTGTGGCTGTGTGCAGGGATGGGGTTGACAAAGATCCACACATATGCATCTACCTTCTTGGACTGTTACCACTCCACATACATGTTCTCCTAACAGAGTTGTATGTTTCACATTTGCATTGTACAGATTATAGGTCACAATACAGGTTGCATGGCTTTGGTCTTATATATTGTGCTCACATTTACATATCTCACAAATACCTGGCATTGTTATATGTGTGTACACCTTTTATATGCACTGCATCACAGTACTGTATACAACATATCCATACTATTGGCAGTCTGTCCCCACATTTTGGCAATTATTATCCAGATGTCTTGCGATAACAGGTTTGTGAGTTATGATACTGATATGTGACATCTCATGCAAATATGCCCCTGTGATATCATGCAGTGAACCCCACCACAGGTGATCTTACAGATACATGCAATTTGCTGACTGTAACAGTTCAGTGCATGGCAACATGCATGACCTTAAAATGCCTGTGGTACTGGTAAGTCACAACAGGAGGATCTCATACTTAGCAATTTCAGGCTGCTGTGCCTCATGTTGACAGGAGGTACCTAGGTATTTTTGAAGTACAGGTATTGTCAGCAGCTTTACAATAGCCATTGGTCTAGGAGCAATGCTACATGTCTGCACAGGTACAGTATACACTATGATATTACACTATTTGCTATTCTTCACCTGAAATGGACATATGTGTGCATTACTAAACCCCACCTACTACTCTATTTTGCAATGACATATGCATCTAAATATTGTTAGTACACAGTTGGAATGTAACCTCAGTACACATATGTTGACTTTTGCCTTATCTGGACGCTCCTCAATGGTTTCATGGGTGGCACCCACCTCCACGACAGTGGTTTATGAGACATGGCAGTGATATTTTTAACTATATTGTTTACTGTAATCTTGAAAAGTGAGAGAATGTGTGAGATGTTTGTGAATATTTATGGGTACTGCTTATCTGAACAAGGGTAGTCTGCAGAAGTATAGTAACAAATGACGGATATCATTGATCGGTCACAGAATGAAGTAATGGTAAAGGGTGGTGGCAGCTAGGTTGAGAACATGTTGATTGATGATCTGCAGTATGGTTTCATTCCAGGTAAGAGCAGTACAGATGCAAACTCCTTATACCGCATGCACTTTCACACTGGTGTCTACTTCTCAGTGCTGTTACATTCCTGTAGTGCCTGGTATATTTGCAATTACATATGTGTTCCTCCATAACAAGATTGCTTTCTGTTGTGTCAGTCTGCCTGTAGTTTGGATATTGCTTGGTGACATGGCTAGCAGCACAGTGTATTTTACCTAATTTGATGTTATGTCCAGATATTTGGCAGGTGTAAGCATTGCCTGGCCCCCATAAGCGCTGTGTATTTCTGACACATCAGTGGGAGGCTGTGAAGATTTATGTGACTAACTACTGGGAGGTCAATGGGCTTTGGACATGTGCTATTCCACTCAATAGATGTTGGAACAGACAGGAGGGTGTTACTGCATCCTATGTGTCAGCTAAACTACACCAGTATTTCAGTAATGTCCACATTTTCATGTTCCCCACCTTTGTCAGGCTTGGTTATGCTTTCTTGCAGTAAGCTGCTTTGAGCATACATGTCTACCAGACAGATTGGTCCAGACTGTCCACGTTTATTGCCCATATTTCTGGTCTGTTGCACAGTATTATTTTATTCCTTCCTGTGGTGAATCACTGTGATCATGTAGAGATTTCTGCCAGTATATGATGACATACATTACAGATTCAAATTTGACATCCTTCTGAACATGTATGCTGACACACAGCCTGTTCCTGTAGCAACATTCTACATTTATACCTGCAGGACGTACATTGTGTCCCTAGTGTTGGTCCATTGCCCCCCCCCATTTGCAGCATTTGTCCAGATCTATTGCACTTAGGGGTGGGGAGGTATGGTTCTGGGTATGACTCCAATACGTTATGTGCAGATATATATATATATATATATATATATATATATATATATATATATATATATATATATATGTATGTACGTATATATATATATATATATATATATATATATATGTATGTACGTATGCTTATTGTTCTAACCTGATTTTTATCTTGTTTTCTTTCTTTCTTTCTTAAACACATCTTTTTTACCTTATACAGCATTTTTATTACTAACCCCACACAAGTCTTCCCTACCTTTCTAACCCACCTTTACTTTTCCACCTGTTCTCTACTTCCTGACTGATTGTTTTCTGCTACTGGTCGTCTTGTTTACCTCGCTTCCGTTAGCTCACGCTCACTCTCTCGCCTTTTTACAGCCTCCCCTGCGCACGCACACTCGCCTCTCCTCCCTACCCCAATTCCCACCCACCCCCAGGGGTCCCACCTTTATACTTCCCGAGACACACCCCCTATTACCCACCAACCTATAACATCTCTCCAACTTATCCACCATTTATTTCTCACTTCCTTAACCACACCCTCTCTTGAAATCTTCCCTCCTATTTCCCTACAAACCATTTATCTCTAACCTCCTACTCTATAAAACTATGCCCTCAACCCTAAAAACTCTCTCCTCTTCTCCTAAACTTTCTACTTTACTACTACACCCTTACCTCCTATGAAAATCTCATACTACTCCAAACTCCATCTTCAACCAAACATTCTACAACTACACTTCCCCTACCCAAACAATCACACATTAACATACTAGCTACCTGTCCCTATCTCCCCCCTCTCTACCATAAAGCCCACCACTACCAACTGAATACCGCCACACGTCTCATTCTAATACCATACAAATATACAAAACCCCTACATCCACCCCAAACTCTTTTACTTATATATGGAGATATCCACCCCAACCCTGGCCCCACTACCCCCCAAAATCAAAGCCCTCTAAAACAAGGTACCATCTACTCTAACCCACACTTTTCTTCGGACTCCCTCTCTATTGCTCATCTTAATATTCGTAGCATTAACAACAAAATCACTCAACTCCATGCCTTAATTGATTTCTATGCCTTTGATATCCTCTGTCTCACAGAAACCTGGCTTAAACCTAGTACAAAGGACAACGAATTTACCCCCCCAGGATATAGTACCTTAAGACTAGACCGCCCTAACAAAAAAGGTGGAGGAGTGGCCCTCCTGTTTAAATCCCAACTTCAGCTAACTTTAATTAACTCCTTCCCCCCCACACCAGGAAATGCTGAAATTCTATCCACCAAACTCCAAATTAACACAACCAAATCTATAAACATAATATGCTCCTACATCCCCCCAGGCAAGAACATCCACACCCTAGAAAATATCCTTTGCTGGATTTCTAGCACCTACCCCCAGGAAACCATAATCCTAGGTGATTTTAATATCGACTGGAACTCCTGCATATCCCCCAAACCCACCACACACCTTAACCTCTTTAACTTTCACCAAACTATTAACTCCCCTACTAGAATACATAAATCCACCAACAAACAAACAATCCTAGACTGGATACTAACCAACAACAATCCCTCTCCTACAAAACAGGTATACTCCCTGACAATATTAGTGACCACCTCCCTACCTTTATCACTAAACAAAAATGCAACATCCCTAAACAACCTACTTATCGAACTAAATACAATAAAACAGCATTTAATCTCACTTCCTTTCAAACTGAACTCAAAGAATATAACTGGTCTACCCTAAAATACCTCCCAATAGATGAAGCAGTAACGATTTCAACAACACCTTCTTACAAATTCTAAACCAACATGCACCATCCCGATTAGTTAGAATCAGATCCAAAGCAGCTCCTTGGCTCTCTGCTATTACTAAACAAACTATGAGAGCGAGAAATAAATCATGGTCAAAATGGAGATCCACTAAAAACCCCACTGAACATCAAACCTTCAAACATCTAAGAAACAAAACAAAGAAACTTGTCATCCTAGACAAAAAAAACTATAACTTTCAACACCAACAAAACCAAAACCAAAACCCGAAAAAATTCTGGTCAGGAATTAATAAACTACTCCACCCAGGCAACACCAAAACACCTACCCCAGCTAGCTTAGCACAAAAACAACCTAACATCATAGCCAACACCTTTAACAATTTCTTCTCTCAAACTGTAAACTCACTTGCAAGCACTATGACTCCACCCCCCTCCCTCCAAACTACCCCCATCCCCAACAAAACCTATACACTAAAACTTGAAACCGTCTCAACTACCTATATACAGAAGCTACTGTCTAAACTAAAACCCTGTACACCCTCAGCTGACAAACTTCCAGCTGAATACCTTCAATTAGCTGCAAAGAAATAGCTTACCCAGTATCCATCTTAATAAACAGAACCATAACAGAATCCAAAATTCCATCCTGCTGGAAAATCTCCCACATTATTCCACTCCACAAAGGTGGAAACTCTAATGAACTATCCAATTTTAGACCGATTGCCCTTCTATCACCTCTATCAAAAATAATGGAACGCTGTATTCACCATCAACTCCTAAACTAACTCTTAAATAACAACCTGCTTGTAGACTCTCAACATGGCTTCAGACCCTACCACAGCACTACTACTGCCCTTCTTTCCTTCTCTGATACCATAAATAAAAATCGAAATAAAAACCTATTCTCATCCGCACTATTTCTAGACCTCTCAAAAGCATTTGATATGGTCAACCATCAACTTCTCCTTGATACCTTAAAATCTCTATCACTGGATTCTCAAGCCTTACAGTGGTTCAATTCATATTTGACTAATAGAAAACAAGCTGTACTGTGGGACAGCCATCTATCCACGCTACTCCCTGTCACTATTGGTGTCCCACAAGGATCTATCCTAGGTCCCCTACTTTTCTCCATCTTCATTAACAATCTGCCCAATTCCCTACCAACATCCACTTGCATACAATATGCAGATGATTCCACTCTCATCTGCTCCGCCCCTACCCCAGCAGAACTCCACTCCACTACCCAAGCAGTCTTTACTGCAGCAGAAAATTGGTTTCAACACATCTGTCTCCTCCTTAATCCCAAAAAAACCAAACTACTACTATTTACCCCTACTTCTAAATCCACCCCTATCTCTTTTTCTATAACATCCTGTAATGGCACTATCATCAAACCTGACAACTGCACTAAACTCCTAGGCGTCACCATAGATAACCAGCTTAACTTCGACTGTCACATTGATTTAACGATCAAAACTGTTAATAAAAAGATTGGTGCCCTATACAGACTAAAGCCTTATCTCACTGCTTCTTCCCGAGTAGCCCTTGCCCAAACTCACCTTATCTCTACTCTAACCTACGCCTCCCCCTCCTTTGTCAACTTATCTAAAGGTAATCTTCAGAAACTGAATACTGCCTACCACAGTATAGCCAGATTTGCCACTGGCTCACCTTTCCAAACTCACCACTGTCTTAACTTAAAGAAGCTCAACTGGCTTGAACTCCCAAACCTCATACTCCTACAACAACTAATCATCACCTTCAAAATTCTTCATTACCCCTCCAATATACCAATACTAAATAATGTCATCACACCTTATAAGAATCTCAAGACACTCAGATCAGCCAACAAGCTACTAGTTACTACCTTGAAATCTCATAACAAATCAGGTGATTCCCTATTTGCAAACACTATCGGTTCTTACTGGAATAAACTTCCCACTGAACTGACCTCTCTAACATCATGTCACCTTTTCAAAAAACAGATAAAAAACCACCTACTAATCCACTGGCTTTGCCCCTGCTCTAATCCTGACTGAGCATACTAATGTTCACTACTCTGAACAGTCTGCTACTTGCATTCTTTACTCCCGATCTTACCTAGACTAACATTCTTAGCCCCCTTCTCTGGACCTTCACCCTTTTCCCTTATCTCATTGCCTAGATACCTCTCTCTCCTTTTTAACTTTACTTTCTTAACATTTAACTTCGATAAAATGCCATTACCCTATGGAAACATATTCTACACACACTTTTCTTTTTCTTTTTTATCTCTTATCCCTTTTTTCTCTTAACTTTACTACCTATATACCTCTTTACCTTCTAACTTGCTTTTTTTAACACTTCTAACTACTAGCTTTCTTTCCCTCTGCTAATTACCAATTCTGTCCTCTACCTTCTGACCAATGATTATTTTATGTAGCTATACTTCAGATATCCGTAACTCAACTGTATATTTTGGTGCCTGAGCTTATCTCCCCAACCACATGATGTGAACTTTGATTGAAATCTTTCTGTAAGCTAGTTAAGTTAGTCCAGACAAACTGTATTTTGTCTTTGTACTCTTTTGTTTTGTTTTATTTTTTGTTAAAAAAGATTGATCTATTTAGTAAAGTATTCCTCATGTATTTTCTTAGTCTAATAGTGGAGCTTTTCTCCTCGGGCCTCTGCTGAAAATGGACATGTATCCAGCCAGACTAGCCCGGTTAACAAATGTAAAATAAAATAAATAAAATAAAATATATATATATATATATATATATATATATATAAATAAAATTAACCGCACTCAAAAAAATTGAACGAAGAGAAGAAATTTTAACTAAGAAATTAACTTCATGACAATAAAAGCATTCAATAAAATAGTAAATAACACCAACAACTCTTGTAGAACTTTAGCGCTTTCATCTTATTTATTATCAAGACTTCTTCAGAAAGACATGTTTCATAAGTATTCATACTTATGAAACATGTCTTTCTGAAGAAGTCTTGATAATAAATACCTAAAGCTAAAGTTCTACAAGAGTTGTTGGTGTATTTACTATTTTATTGAATGCTTTATTGTCACGGTTCATTTCTTAATATATATATATATATATATATATATATATATGTGTATGTGTGTGTGTGTGTGTGTGTGTGTGTGTGTGTACTTAGATATATATTTATATATATATATATATATATATATATATATATATATGTGTGTGTGTGTGTGTGTATTATGTTAATATATATTTATCTGTGTATAGATATGTTTTTATATATATATATATATATATATATATATATATATATATATGTATAACTACTGATATATCCATATATTCCTTTTTTGATATCTGCCCATATATATATATATATATATATATGTACATATTCTATATATCTAATTTCGTATGTACAGTTACATATATTTGATGTATACACTTTTCATTTGTATAATCATACACATCCATATTTGTATATTTATATATTATAAACATGACTGGTCCCACAGTATTCTATACCTGTCTTGAATGATATATTTAAAAAAATACATTCAGTAGTATAGCTCAGATGGAGTAGTGGTACATTGCTCTGACTATGGTATACAGGTTACTGGGTTTAAGACTTGATAGGGCTGATTATTTTTTTGCTGGCCAAAACAGTGGCTGATGGTGACAGGGTGATTAAAGCAGTTTTAAGCAGTTGTAAGCGGGTTTGCATGGAACTAAGCAGTGCTAAAACATGGTTAAACCAATACTTGCTTAATCTGTGTAGGCTTAGCTTAGCATCATGCAAACATGCAAAAACATGCTTACTGCTGCTCAAAACAGCTTACTCCTGCATACCCCACGCTAATTTAGTTAAAAGAAAAGAAAAAAAGGGGTGATAGTAAAGTGGTGAAAAAGGGGGCATGCAGAGGGAAAGACAATAGGGAAATAGCTAGGGATGTACAGGACTGGTGTAGGGAAGGTCCATAGCTGTCCATTTCTTCTACAGCAACAGCTGTGCATATAGACTGAATTTGGAGGTATATTTGAAAACACAAACCCCTGAGAGAGGGGTGATGACAACAATAATGTGTTGTGAAGCCAGTTAGACCAGATTACATGTGTCTAGTGGACACGTGTGTGAAATGGACAGCTATGTATGTGGCAAAATATTCTTTTGGTTACAGATTGCCCTTTTTTAAGGTGAGAGTGGGAAGGTGGGGAAGGGTAGTAGCTACATTTGGGGAGGTAGGTTGGGTAGGAAGACAGACAAGACAGCATACAGGGGTGGCATATGACACATGTGGGGGGTAAACACGTTGGATGGTGTGGGGTGTTTGGAAATTGGAAGCCCATGAACCCCCAAATGGTAACAGTGGGACTAAGGTCCCCACCCATGGGCAGTCACCACTGCACTTTCAAAGCCCAGAAAGTGGCTGTGCTGGGGGCTGTGCAGAAGGTGCAGGCTGACCCTCTAATTGCACCACACAGCCCTCAAGCTGACATAGCAGATCTCCCAATTCTCTGCAGAGCTCGCAAGGCACCAGACCCAAGACCTGGCTTCAGGTGACAGTATCCTGTCCGTGCCTGCACCCGGGGGGGACAAGCCCCATTCCCTGAGGCAGTTCCATCTGAAGGAGATGTAGGAGCAGAGGATCAGGAGGTCCTAGGGTGGGAACCAGACATACTGGGGCCCGGTGCCACAGCCAGATGAGTTGGGAGAGGTGGGTCCGCTGGCACCGGCCTTCCCAATCCTGCTATGGTGTTGCAGTTTTACAACATCTGTGGGTTAGTAATATTCAACACAATCCAGGATTAGTTATAACAGCATGCATAGATATTCTCATCAATCCAAAACAACAGATTTGTAACAGTTGCATAGCAAACAGAACACATGCATATATGAAACCACAGTGGATATTACAATGGCATGCTGGTTATATTGATAGCAACAGGCCACCAGTGATAGTATTTCAACATGGAACATTAATAGATACACATTTCAATATTTGTTGAACAATAGGACACATGTCCAAACCATAACTCTCAACCGGAAATGTCAAAAATCTGGACAAGGCCCACGAAAAATAGGTACAAATCTGTATACTGATTAACATAATATTTGCATACATGATTAAGTAACCCCACCCACTCCAGTGGAATTGTGGGATACTACCTTTCAAATGCAAACTGAAAAACAGACAACAATAATATGGCACAATAGTTCCCCTGCAGCCATTCCAATGTATCATTACCTGTCTATTACGTCCCATTTACCATAAACACTAATTTGTGCATACTGCTTTACTTATACAATCATTATTTGGATTTTATTTTTATATTTTATAGCACAATGTACAAACACTAATAGACATCTGCTAAACAAAGCAATACTGTCTCACAATGGAAATAGACTTGGCATTAAAACTTCTCTGACCTTGAAACTCACATTCATTGAAACAGCATTGAAACCCACTCCACATCCAAAGAAAATGGCTTTGGCCAGTGGTGGATAAAGATTACCTTTGGGCTATTTTCAAATCATAGCTCATAGGTCCTTGCACACAAATCAAGAAACATACATGTGTCCTTTGATACACCTTCCTGACTTTATTAAATTATATTCCTGGTATAATACAGCACACTTGTTAGAGCACATTTTAAATTTATTATTTGAACTTTTTTCCAGTAGACAATGAAACAAAATGCATTTACCACCAATAATGACAAAACTGCCCAACTCAGAACATTTCCAACATAAAGGTCTATGTACAATACACACACACACACACACACACACACACACACACACACACACACACACACACACACACACACACACACACACACACACACCTGCCCACCAATAGAGTTTGCATCTTTTGTAATCTGAAGGGAAAAAAAGTATAGTTTTAGGTAGTTTTCCATTCTTCTTTAGTAAACACCAGGACCCAGACTTCCTCTTTATATCCCTTACTACATAAGAATTCAGCAAAAACATGCCATTGTCAAATATTTTAGTATCTTTACACCTTGCATCTTCCAATTCCAAATATGATGTTGTGTTCTTAGAAGAAGCTGTTTAAAAAGGAATACTCCCTTATTATGAAGAATGTTTAGTATGTTAAGTGTAAATTGCAATCACGTCTCTCAGAGTATTTGTTTCCTTTTGTTTACAAACTCATTACTCACATATTGACAAGTCCATAGTTTACATTTCAAAAGAAGCTTACATGGGTGTGATATTTTTTTTATTCCACAGAACATAAACATACAGGGACCTTCAGTATTAGTTCAATTCTCATTTTTCACTGTATCTGGTTACTCAGCACTAGTAACCCTGAAGCTACCTGTATTAATGACATTCGTAAAGACAACTTTAATTGCCCTTCATACAACCATTTCCATCTATTTATAAATCATTATTAGACATTTGTTCAACAGCACAGTTACCTGTGTTCAAAGAAACAAAGAAAGATGCAATTAACTATACAGAACCATTAATATTGCATATTCTTCATTCTTCTAGTCTTCCAAGTACTACCTTTCCAAATGTATACGAATGGAACTTTACTTACTATTAGTTTTTTAGAATGAAAATGGTGAATTAATGCCATTTTCACATGAATGCAAGGTGTGAGTTATTTTCCCTGCATGTCTCTTCACTGGTGGCTTATACTTCTCTGTCTCTAACTAGCTCTCAAATGCCTTGCTCTCTTTGGTTCATACAGTTCTAGATAGTCCATCACCAGTTGTTTAGATACCTTACCTGCTCATTTCAAGCAGCAGTTGTTTCTTACCTGAAGCAGCCCAGTCCTTTCTGCTCCACTCACACACTGCAGTAGAGTAGTAGTAGTATCCAGATTAAGCAGCCCAGTCCTTCCACTTGGAAGCTCTGCAGTAGACACAATGCAAGTCCTTTCTGGAAGCAAGCCCAGAAGATAACTCCTTCCCACTCGCACATACACCAGAGGCAAGTCTTTCTCGCTCGTAGATCCATTCAAAGCCCAGGTTTTAAGCATTTGTAATGCTATGTCTTGTTGCGCTATTTTTTTAATTATTGCGCCACCTGTGTATTAATACAAAGAGTACTGCAATTGTTGTACCTGGTAATATACTACTGGTGTAGATCCTCTGATGCCTTTAGCGAGTTATTGTCTAGCGTTATAATTTGGCTCAATTTGTTTAGCGACTTAGAGTGTCAATCTTCCTAGCTTGTTAGTAAATGAGAACGTATTACATTGCGCATCCTCTCTACCTCAATTGTCAAAACGCTAGCAGCTAGTATAGTAATATAGAGAGTACTGCAATTGTGTAACCTGGTAATATAGTAATGGTGTAGATCCTCTGATGCCTTTAGTGTGTCGCGTCTAGCGTTCTAATCTGGCTCAATTGGTTTTAGCAACTTAAATAGTCTCAATATTCTTAACTTGTTAGTTAATGGAAACGTATTACATTGTGCATCCTCTCTACCTCAATTGTTGAAACACCAGCAGCTAGTGTTAAGCATTCCAAACTGGCTAAATATTTTTGTTAACATCAGTGTTTTGAAGTGGCTCACTCCTCTTACCTTGTTTAGATAAGTGAACTCACCATGTTGTATTATCCTCTCTACTTCAACTACTAAAACGCTATCAGCTACTTGTGCATGGTTCCTTCCACATGGCCTGGTTTGCGCAGTTCTGCAAAGCGAGCATTTCAGCTCCCTTGTTGATGCCTTTAGTAGTACGGTTAATCACATTTAAAAAACTAAGTCGGGGGCTTGGTAGTACGCTTAATCACATCCAAGAAACTAAGTTGGGGGCAAATGTAAAGTGTTTGGAAGCAGTTTGATTAATCTCTTTCACTGCAATAGTCAGGGATAAGGTTAAGCAATACGTATTTTACAAGGCTCTTGTGAAACTTGTTTCTTTTCTTTTCCTTTTATAACTCACACGCACTGTTTGCCAAACACGTCGGTGGTTTGTAATATTTTTATACAGATGACTTTCAAGCAGTTCATTTTCCTGCCTAGTTTAAATATTACACCTAACCTATTACTTGCATAACTGTGACGTGTTCCAGGGTGTTTAAATTGCTGCTAGACCTGATGTTTTTTACTTAGCCTTTTCTGTATTGCTTGTAATGCTACTAGACTGGATGTTTTTCTCCTAGCCTTTTTTTGGTGCAATTTCTGTAAGAAAGTATGATTACAACTTTATTATTATTGTAGTACTACTGACCTACCTAATCTTATCTGTTTATTATAAGTACTTTTGCTGCCTTAATACAATATTAATATCATTCCTTCTTACCTTTTTCACCTTCCTAGCAATCTACCCACTACCTTCCATTACTGGACCTACCTGGCCTCTAAGGACCGCCTGATCTACTTCAGGCTTTGCCAATTTGGACCATCTTGCTTTTCTGCTGCCCCAGTGATTTCTCCTGTTTGTACAGTACTTGACAAAGTATGTTTATCATTTGACCCATATTGTAAGCTAATACCTGTTGATTGTCTTGTAATTTTTTGCCACTGAGTCAGGTAATCCAGCAGCCAGTCTCCTCTCCCTGCCCAGTATCACCTGATAGTCCTTTTCCCCTGTTACTAACTTTATTCTTTCCCCACCTACTTATCCTTGTCTTGGTTACCTTCTGTATCTTTCCTTCTGCCCACTAGGTGGCAGTACAATCCAGCTTTTCCCCTCGCTGTCTCCCCCACTTGTGCTTGCTTTAGCTCAATATACTTATTTTCTTCTATTTCTCATCTCTTGCCCTGCTGCTTCACCTCCTAGCCCCTACTCTTCTCATTCTTTACCTACTTTAGACTATATCCACTTCTAGCTTCCCTGCTTCATTATCCTCTCTCCTACACCATACCTGCTCTACTAGAAGCTACATACCTGTTACTCCATCTCCTTCTCTTTGCCCCTTACTGATTTTCTCCTCTGAATCCTCCACCACTTGGTCTGACCCACTCCGTTCACCCTACGGGCTCACTCCGCTCCCATACCCTACCCCCAATTCTCACCCACCCCCAGTGCTGTTAAACTTAAAAATCTTTGACCACACCCACTTAACTACTCAGCCTATACCTTTAGACTACTACTTATCAACCCCACCCCTTCTCCAATTCTCTCTATAACTAACCCCACCCTTCAATAAATTTACTTTTCATCCCTCTACTTCTCTGTTACCCCTCCCATAAGTCACCTCTCATCTATTCTACCTTAAATTTATCTTATCTTTACTTCATTTAACCCTCTACATAATCTCTTAACCCCACTATCATAAATGACCTTCTTACTTAACTATACCCTTAAGAACTTTCTTCTTATTACTTCTTCAATAATATTCCTAACTTCACCCTATGCCCTAACCTTCTACGAACATCTCTCTTTAATTAATAATGAACTTTCCCATCAACAAACATTACCAATCACGCAGCTCAACTTCTTCTCCCATAGTAATATAACCTCTACTTCAGTTTACCTACTCCCAAGGTTTCATAGATCTTCCCATGTTACTTACTTTTCCAGCAAGATAAGCCCACCCAAGTACCTCAAAAGCATAAAGACTTTACTAAAATATCCCATTCAACTTCTATTAGATGGCAATATTCATCCTAATCCAGGCCCAAACCCTCCAATCTACAATAACCCACAAAAAAAACAAAACAACTAATTGTGTCTCTACCTCCATAAAACTAGGTAATTCTCTTAGAATAGTTCAACTCAACATCTGTAGCATTAACAATAAACTTACTCAACTGCATGCCCTCTTACAAGTGCATGCATTTGATATCCTTTGCCTTACAGAAACTTGGTTGAAACCCTCGACTCATGACCTAGAAATAACCCCACCTGAATATAACATCCTAAGATGTGTCCGTACCACCAAGAAGGGTGGAGGTGTAAGCTATCTTATACAAATCTGAATTTCTAGTTTCATGCTTTAATGTGTTACTCCCCTCTAATACTAATGCAGAAACCCTTACCATTAAACTCCAACATAATAAATCTAAATCTATTTATATAATCTGCACCTACATCCCCCCAGGAAATAATATTAACACTCTTGAAAAGAGTCTTAGTAGCCTTTCCACCTTACTACCTCAAGAAACTATTGTACTAGGTGATTTTAACATTGACTGGACTACCTGTAACTCTCCTAATCCTAACACCCACATAAATCTTTATGGCTTCACTCAAATAATAAACACCCCCACAAGAATCCACAAACCTAGTAATAAAGAAGCTACTCTTGACTGGATACTTATAAATAGTCATCCTGAAACCTATACTTCAGGAACACTTCCTGATGACCTTAGTGACCATGTTCTTACCTGTATAACAAAACAAAAGGCTCATACACCTATTAATAACACATTTATAACCTATCGTTCCAAAAAACACTTTAAAGCAGAGAGCTTTCAGAACGAACTAAAGGCCTGTAACTGGTCACCTCTGAAACAACTCAATCTAGATGAAGCAGTTTCTTACTTTAATACCAAGTTCCTACAAATCTTAGATCTCCATGCCCACCTTCGCTCTTCCCGAGTTAGGACTAAAACAGCCCCATGGCTCACAAAACAAACAAAGGGCAAAATGCTCCTACGGAACAAAATATGGGCCAGATGGAGAGCCACTAAGAGCTCTGCTGACCATTTATATTTTAAACAGCTAAGAAATGCAACCAAAAATGACATTATCTTAGACAAGAAAAACTACTATCTCCACCTTCAACAATCACACCCAAATAACCCTAAAAAGTTTTGGTCAGGCATTAATAAACTTCTCCATCCAGGGCATACCAAAACTCCAGCCCCATCTTCAGTTCCCCATAATAACCCATTGCAAATAGCAGATGCCTTTAATAATTACTTCACAGAAACTATACAAACTCTTGCAAACACAATATCTCCCATTTCTCCCAGCACTTTACAAAACACAAACAGTTCAGTGCCTCCCTTCCATATACAACCTGTGCCAACATCCTTTATCTGCAAACTCCTTCAAAAACTCAAACCTTGCACCCCTTCTGCCGACCACCTACCAGCAGAATACCTTCAAATAGCTTCCAAAGTCATAGCATATCCCATATCCATCCTTATAAACCCAACAATCATAGAAGGTAACATCCCATCCATATGGGAAGTCTCCCATATAATCCCCTTACATAAAGGAGGCAAATCCACTGATATCTCCAACTTCCGACCAATTGCATTACTCTCTCCATTAGCCAAAATAATCGAAAAATGTATTCACCATCAACTACTCCAACATCTGCTCCACAATAACTTACTTACCAACTGTCAGCACGGCTTTAGGCCCTTTCATAGTACAACTACCGCCCTTCTATCTTTTACTGACTGTATTAACAAGAATCAAAATAATAACTCTCTATCTTCTGCACTATTCATTGACCTATCAAAAGCCTTTGATATGGTTAACCATGACTTACTAATCAATGTCCTAAAAGCCCAATCTCTTGACCCACAAGCAATACTTTGGTTTACATCCTATCTAAAAAATAGAAAACAAGCAGTGCTCTGGGACAATAATCTCTCCACACTCCTCCCTGTAAACATTGGAGTCCCTCAAGGCTCTATCCTTGGCCGTCTTCTATTTTCCATCTTTATTAATGATCTAAATGCTGTTGTTCCTCAAGCCACATGCATACAATATGCTGATGATTCTACTTTAATCTGTACTGCTAAGTCATCAATCTGTCTTCAGACCCTTACTCAAGCAGTTTTTAATACCATTGAAAATTGGTTCACCCATCACTACCTCCTCCTTAACCCTAAAAAAACAAAATTATTACTTTTGCCCCCACTCAAAAGTCACCAGAGTTCCACTTCATAATTATCTCTACCAATGGAACTACTATTTCCCCTGACACTACTACATGTCTACTGGGCATAACCATAGATAATAACCTCAGCTTTGATGAACATATCAACAATACTATACAGACTGTCAATAAAAAACTAAGCTCCCTGTATAGAATCAAACCCTTCCTCACACCACTAGCTAAAACCTCCATTGCCCAGACTCACCTAACTTCTACTCTATTCTATGCTTCCACCATATACATCAATCTATCAAAACACAATCTAAGCAAGCTTGAAACTAGCTATAATAACATAGCTAGATTTGTCACTGCCACCCCCTTCAGAACCCACCACTGTCACAACCTTAAACAACTTGGATGGTCAGAACTACAAAACCATCTACTGTATAAGCAACTGCTTATCTCACATAATATTCTTCATCACCCAAACAATACCCCGATCCTCTCTAACCTGATCTCCCCATATAGAAATCTTGCAACACTTCGCTCAGCAAATAAGCTATTAATCTTCAATATTAAATCAAACAATAAAGCTGGGGACTCACTTTTTACTAACATTGTGGGTAAAATCTGGAACAGTCTTCCTACTACACTCACATCTCTCTCATCCACACCACTCTTCAAGAAACATCTCAAAGAACATGTGAAATTTCATTGGCTTTGTCCCTGTTCTAAACCAGACTAAACCCTACTTTTTTCCCCTTAATGCTCTTTTTTTTATACCCCTTCCTTCTAACCTTTGTCCCCTCTACAGCTTTAATCAATAGAAACTAACCTTATTCTAGCCCTTGTGATTCTTGTCTTCTTCTGCTCTCTCTCTTTCTCTTTCTCAGACCTACTAATCATTACTTCAGAATTCTGAGTGTCCTTGTACTCAATTGTATTTTAAACCTTGCACAGCCTGCGAGCTATTATTCACAGAAACAATTTTTTTTTGATTCTCTTAAATATTTTTTTAATTTCTTTGTATTTGAATTTAGTCATTTTTAACTATTGTAATCTTTTTTGTAATTTACTAATGCTTGGAGCTTATCTCCCTGGGCGTCTACTGAAAATGGACATGTATCCAGCTAGACTAGCCCAGCCAACAAATGTTAAATAAATAAAATAAATAAAGCAGCCAGCTGGAAATGTGCACGTGAGCCCTTGAGCTCAATTTTGAAAGACTGACAGAGATGACATCATCATGCATGCGATGACATCAGCTCAAAATGCGGAAAAGAAAGATTTAAAAAAATAAAAGCTACGAAAAATCGGAAATGAAGTGGTGCCAGTCAGGAATTGTGGCATCCCACCCCAGCACTGCACCCGAAAGCACATACCCTCCCCAACACCTGCCATACTGCCTACAGTGGAGAGCTACAACCAATTATAAGCTGTATTCCTGCCTTTGAGGTTTAAATATGACTGATTTCCTGCACTTTGCCATGATTAGATGGTTTTGAATATGCTGAGCTAAGCTAAGCTATGGGCAAACCTGCTTAGCTAAGGTTGGCAGTGCTTAAAGGGGCAAGTTCTTCACTGCTTACCAATGGGCAAATCCACTTAACTAGGCTACTCATTGCTTAGCATTCATATTTGCACAATGCTTACACCCGGTCAGCATAGCTGTGCAATGCTTAGCATTGCTTATCTTCTTCTTCCGGCTGCTCCCGTTAGGGGTCGCCACAGCAGATCCACTGTTTCCATTTCTTCCTGTCCTCTGCATCTTGCTCTGTCACAACAACCACCTGCATGTCCTCTCTCACCACATCCATAAACCTTATCTTAAGCCTTCCTCTTTTCCTGTTACCTGGCAGCTTCATCCTTAGCATCTTTTTCCCAATATACTCTGCATCCCTCCTCAGAACATGTCCAAACCAATGTAATCTTGCCTCTCTGGCTTTGTCTCCAAACCTTCCAACCTGGGCTGACCCTCTAATATACTTATTCCTAATCCTGTTCATCCTCATCACACCCAGTGCAAATCTTAACATCTTCATCTCTGCCATGTCAAGCTCTGACTCCTGCCTTTTTGTCAATGCCACTGTCTCCAACCCATATAACATAGCTGGTCTCACTACCCTCTTGTAGACCTTCCCTTTCACTCTTACTGGTACTTGTCTGTCAAAAATCCCTCCTGAGGCTCTTCTCCGCCCACTCCATCCTGCCTGTACTATCTTCTTCACCTCTCTTCCACACTCACCATTACTCTGAACTGTTGATCCCAAGTACTTAAACCCATCCACCTTCGCCACCTCTACTCCCTGCATCCTCACCATTCCTCTATCCTCCCACTCAGTCACACACATATATTCTGTCTTGGTCCTGCTGACCTTCATTCCTTTTCTCTCTAGAGCATATCTCCACCTCTCCAGGGTTGCTCCACCTGTTCCCTACTCTCACTACAGATCACAATGTCATCTGCAAACATCATAGTCCACGGGGACTCCTGTCTGATCTTGTCTGTCAACCTGTCTCTCACCATTGCAAATAAGAAAGGGCTCAGAACTGATCCTTGATGTAATCCCACCTCCACCTTAAACGCATCCGTCACTCCCACCGCAGACCTCACAGCTGTCACACTACCCTCGTACATTTCCTGTACCACTCTTACATACTTCTCTGACACTCCCGACTTCCTCATACAATACAACGACTCCTTTACAGACACCCTGTCATATGCTTTTTCTAAAACCGCAAAGACACAATGCAACTCCTTCTGACCTTCTCTGTACTTCTCCATCAACACTCTCAGAGCAAACATTACATCTGTAGTGCTCTTTCCTGACATGAAACCATACTGCTGATCACTAATCATCACCTCCCTTCTTAAGCTAGCTTCCACTACTCTTTCTCATAATTGCATGCTGTGACTGATCAGTTTAATCCCTCTGTAGTTATTACAGCTCTGCACATCTCCCTTATTCTTAAAAATCGGTACCAAAACACTTTTTCTCCATTCCTCAGGCATCCTCTCACTTTCCAAGATTTCCTTAAACAATCTAGTTAAAAACTCCACTGCCATTTCACCTAAACACCTCCATGCTTCCACAGGTATGTCATCTGGACCAACAGCCTTTCCGTTCTTCATCCTCTTCATAGCTATCCTTACTTTCTCCTTGCTAATCCACTGCACTTCATGATTCACTATCCACACATCATCCAACCTTCTCTCCCTCTCATTCTCTTCATTCCTCAACCCCTCAAAGTACTCTTTCTGTCTGCTCAACACACTCTCCTCACTTGTGAGTGCATTTCCCTCATTATCCTTTATCACCCTTACCTGCTGCACATCTTTACTAGCTCAGTCCCTCTGTCTAGCCAATTTGTACAGGTCCTTTTCTCCCTCCTTAGTGTCCAACCTTTTATACAACTCTTCATACGCCTTATCCTTAGCCTTCACCTCTCTTTGCCATGCACCTCATCTCCTTATACTCTTGTCTACTTTCTTCATCTCTCTGACAATCCCACTTCTTCTTCGCCAACCTCTTTCTCTGTATACTCTCCTGTACTTCTTCATTCCACCACCAGGTCTCCTTGTCCTCCTTCCTCTTTCCAGATGTCACAATCACCTTTCTGGCCATCTCTCTTACTAGCTCTGTTGTAGTTACCCAGCTATCCGGTAACTCTTCAATGCCACCCAGTGCCTGTCTTAACTCTTCCTTGAACATCACCTCACAATTACCCTTTTTCAATTTCCACTATTTGATCCTTGGTGCTGCCCTCACACTCATCCTCCTCTTCTTGATCACCAGTGTCATCCTACAAACCACCATCCTATGCTGCCTAACTACACTCTCCCCTGCCACCACTTTACAGTCTCCAATCTCCTTCAGACTGGCCCTTCTACATAATATATATCATTATGTTTTATTTTATTGGACTACTACCTGTATGGGATTGAGTCATCATTCATTGCATATTATAAAGTTTTTTACCTTCCCTGACATCCCCCAATGTGCTTTCATTACATTTATTCTTATGTGACTATACTGTATGGGGCACTTGTGTTGATATGGGGGTTTCACCACTTTATTACACTGACACCTTACAACTGGCCTTAATACACTACTCTGCTTGAGAAATATAAATTACTTCCTACACAAATATACAAATAAATTAAAATTGTAATGATTACACATACAAAATGGAAATGGCCTTGGTGAGGCTCGAATGGTGAATGACTACATGCAAGGCGTGCACTTTAACTGCTACACTATTGCATTAATGTATATGTTGGATGTCTATTGCAATTTAACTTATCATGCCATTTCACCTGGGCTAAGTATAGCTAAGCAATGGACACACCCATGCAGCTATGCTTAAACTTTATTGCACATGTTAAAAAATCGATTATTTGTTGCGTTTGTAACTTTGTACCCTTCAGAATATCCATGATAATGCTAAACCTGTTATTCCACCAACTTTCTAAGTCTGCAATAGCAATATTTAAAAACTGCCCCTATTTTTGGGACTTTGTTCCACTTTTATTTATGGCTTTGTCCAGATTTCTTACTCTAAGAGGTTAAGAGGTATGGTAGTGACAATTGTTCCTTATGCCTTTGTCCAGATTTTGTAGCCTGATGGGTTGGGGGTGTAATGAGCATTCTTGCTCTATTTAAATTGCCATACTGCAATTCTGGTGTGCAGGGGGCATGTGTTTTGTGATAACACTGCCCTCAGACACACCCCTGCACTCGTACACAGAACTGTTTACAGCACAGCAGTGCACCTTCATGAATATGCATGGTGCGCTACTGTGCTATATGGGAAAGGTCCCTTCCGGAAGCTTGCTGAATCCCGGGGTGCTTATTTCTGAAATAACTACACTTAGTAGTAGTAATATATGTGAACAAACTAATTTTCAACTACTGTATCTTTTAACAATGACCTTTTAATGAGTACCCAGGATTTTGAATAATATGCATTATATTAAAAACAAAAATAAAAAAAAGACATAGCAATAGATTTTGTCAATTGGACAGTCTAAACCATTTTAAGCACTTAAGGATGTCAGGTTTTTTTTAGCAAATGAACTCTGTTCACAGGTTCATCAGTTCATAGAAGGTTACTAGGCTAACGGACTAGCCATATTTATCCTGATTTGCTCCAATTGTTGGTGGTTAGATGAGTGAAGTTCACAGAGGTAAGGGTCGATGGTAGTTAATACTGACTTCCTCTGTCATGGAGGGATATGGGCACCCCCCAAGGAGAGAGTTTCCTGTCACCCATATGTTGATCTAGGTTGCATTTGAAGAGGGTCAGGGAGGGGCTCAGTTTCCTGTGATTTGAAAGCTTGTTCCAGAAAAGTGGCAGTCTCTGGGAGATGTATCTGTCTCTCCATAATGACATGTTCATGTAAGAGGCTAGGTTAAGATCCCTGGAGGGAGTGACCCTCCTCTAGTTTGATTTACAAATGTGTAGCATTTCCATCAGGGCTGGATTAGAGACTGCCTTGTAAGCCAGTCACAGGTCACCCCTTAGCAACCTGTAGGAGACAGAATACAGTGATAGGGCTTTCAGTCTTTCTGCATAAGACTTGTTTTGGGTAGCCTGTAAGTTCTTGGTGAGAAACCTCTGTGGTGTCTCCTATTGTTGCAGGTGTCTGGTAAGGAACATGCAAAAGGGAGCATTGTAGTCAATTACTGGCCTGATGAGAGCCAAGGTTAATGGAATTATAATATCCTTAGATCTATCTAGATGTGATGCCTTTACTTATAAGATATGTCACATAGAAGGATTTCCTTACTACTGTGGATACATGGTGATCAAAGTTCAGATTGCTATCAACCTGAGTACCCAGACCACAAACCACTGGGTCCACATTTAGGGAGGTGCTATCTATAATATAATTAACAGGGATGTCAACTTTCCTAATGCAAATTATAATGCATTTTTTGCATTTAACTTTAATCCATCTGTTTGGCAACAATCATTTGTCGGCATTAACCCTGTCTGTAGTATATTAACATCATTGGGTGACTCAATGATTGCTCCCAATTTGCAATCATCAGCGAACCTGGTTAGCCACAGGCTGTCCAAGTTGGGTCTATATCAGATCATCGAAATGGCTCATTATTGAATGCCGTAACGTCGAACTGCAAAACCTGAACCCTAACAATATCAAAACCTCAAAACAGTGATTTTTTTCCCAGGGAAAGTTTGCTGTTCTGAGAAACAGACACACACACCACAAGCACACTAAAAGCAGCAATCCACACACATACATTTAAAAGTTACATCTAACCCTACACTACACTGCACATATACTACTATCTATCCACTTACCTTAACTCAGACCCTAACCCTAAGGTCCGTCACTATTGCACACTCACCCGCACCCTAACTCACTTAACCTGACCCTAACCCCAAATTCTCACTATCGCACACTCACCTCACCCATGCCCTAACCCTAACTCACTTAACCCACCCCTAACCCCAAATTCTCACTATCACACACTCACCTCACCCACGCCCCAACCCTAACTCACTTAACCTGCCCTAACCCCAAATTCTGTCACAATCACACACATATCTGACCCGTGCCCTATCCCTAACTCACCCAACCCGCACCCTAACCCGAACGTCTGAACAATCACACACTTACCTTAACCCAACCCATAACTTTCCACCGCATCGCTGAAAACAGTGAAGCCACAACAACAGCCAACCGAATTCTTTCCCTAGGAAAGAATTTGGTTTTGTGCAGCTTCGTTGTTTTCAGCATTCACGATATTGGGTTCGATATTAGATCATTCAAAATTCTGCCATTTCAATGATCTAATATAGACCCATCCAAGTTTGCCTGGACTTCTGACAAATAAACTCCAAACAGTAAGGAGCCTAGCAGAGAACCCTGTGGTATGCCATTGGTGACTGGTCTTTTGCTAGAGATGAAGTCACCCACTTTGACAGTATGTGTCCAGTCAGAGAGACAGTTGACTATCCACCTGGTAATGTAGGGGTTAATTCCCAACTGAGAGTGTTTTTCTATACTACCTGAGTGGATGATTGTGTCAAATGCCTTGGCTAGGTCAAGATAGGTGGTATGCATTTTCTTTTTCTCGTCCAGTGCCTTGGTGACTTTCTCAAAGAAGCCAACCATGTTTAACAGGCATCTATATCCTTGTTAATAAGGTCCATGTTTCTTTCCATGGCCTTGCAGATCAGGCTAGTCAAGCTTATAGACCTATAGTTCCCAGGGCCGGTTGATGGTCCCTCTTTGTGCAGAGATATTACTGTTGCTGTCCTCCATTCGGCTGGAACATAGCCAGCACACAGGCCGTGGTTAAACAGAGATCCAAGTGGGTCTGCTAGGTCATGTTTTAAGCTGTTTAAAAAACAACCTGGGATGTTGTCTAGTCCCTCTGATGCTGTGTGTTTACCCTGGAGAACGCAGAGATTAACTGCTCTCTTGAGATAATAGGCTGAAGAATGGTGGGAGGTATATTTTGCGGGATGACTTGAGGGGACAAGGGAGTGAAGTTTCCTCCAAATCTGTCAGCTAGCAGGTTGGCTAGTACCGCCAGTTGAGTATAGGTGGTACCATCTGTAACCAGTCCTGTGCATAGTTGGGTATTCCCTTTTAGATTTTGGACATATTTTAAGAATGCCTTGTGATTATCCTTAGCTAGGAAGGCTATTTTGCTTCATAGTTAGATCTGGAGAACTTGACAAGATCTCTAATTTGTTTGTTTAATCTAGTGAGGGATTGCTTCCTCTGCTGATCCAGTTTCCTCTTGTTCTTTTAAATTAGTTTCTTTCTCTTGCTGTATAGACTGTTTCTACTAGGAGTCTACCAGGGTGGCTTGTTTTTTCAGCAAGACCTGATTTTAATCCGGTCAGATGTAACCAATTCTATACAATTGCTTAAGTGGTTATACAGGGTATTGGTGTACATCTCTGCATAGGAGTCCATGTTATTTGCATTTGGGTTTGCTTTGAAACTTCTTATACCATCACTTAAAGGGAAGTAATTTGTCTTTGAAAAATTCTTAAGCAATTTTGAGCTTGATGGGGTATCTGGTCTTATAACTACATTGAACAAGATTAATTTATGGTCCAATCTTACCAGGGAGGACATCACATGGGGGAGGGGATGCAATCCTCTCCCATGTTAGTCAGTACTATGTTCAGTACATTTGAGCATCTTGTGGGTGTACTGACTAGCTGTTCCAGAGCATTTGCACTGACAAAGTTCAAGAACCTCTGAGCCAGCATGTTTGTGGTCGTGTATGATTTTTCCAGTCAATGGCAGGATAATTAAAATCTCCCATAAGTAAGGTATTGGGCTGTATGACAAGTGACTCTAGTAAGTCCAGGTCCAAGTACTTTGGTCCTTTCATTCTCAGTTTGTGGCCTAAATGTATGGAAGGCATTGTAGCCCTGCACGGTCAGGGTGCTTTTCATGCCTTTGAACTATGTCTCGGTGACTACGCAGATGTCAGTAGCTTCCAAAGTAAGGAGTGCTTCCAGGGAGTACAGTTTCTTTTTTATACTCCTAGCAGTAAGCAACTGTACCTTGAGTTAGAAAGAATTTTGTTATTTTGGGAGGTTGGTTATTTTGACCCTGCATAAAAAAGGCACAATAGGGGATGGCCAATACCTTTGCTGGTATCTAAAATCATAGAAACGACAGGCGCAGACCACCTCTGGCAAAGCAGCATGGCCTATCGACCATGTCTGCCCAGGATGACAGATATTAGATCCCCTTGGACTGACACCTGAAGCTAAGCCATTTGTTAAAGACAGTCATTTTTGATTGTATTGTGGCATCATCCTTGGAGAAGATAGAATGATACTTAAGTCACCAAGACTGATTTATGGTGTGATCTTACCAGGGAGGACATGACATGGGGAGGGGTGCAATGCTCTCCCATATTAGTGAGTACTATGTCCAGGACATTCCTATTGTAGGCTAGATGGAGAAGACAAAGTGCTACATAAGGCTAGGCCTATATCTGCCTGTGACATAATCTGAGAGCACAGTCATGTCTGTCTTCATATAGTCCAATGAGATAGGTCTTAAGTCATTCACCCCCACATATACTATGATGGAGTCATACCGGTACTTGTGGTTGAGTGACTTGAGTGCTTGAGTAAATTGACAGATCCTGGCAACTGACAGGCAGCTAACTGGTAACCCACTCCTTATCCTGCCTGGTGTGGGGAACATCCATGTTTCTCACAGTGGAGTCTCCTATGACCAGTTTATTAGGTTTTGTAGTGTTACACCTTATAGGCTTATTGGTTTAATCACTGGTGCATGTGTGTTATTACACTATGTGGTTGTTTTTTGCAATGTTATGTGTGTAAGTGGTTTCCATTTGGGAGGTCCCTGATCTTTTGGTAAGTTAATAATGAGTACTGCATATGCAGGTTTATGTGTAGTGTCCTTATTTAGTGTGGGAAGTCAGTGTGTGCGCTTGTAACCTGTATGGCATCAGTTTATCCTTATCTGAGAATCTTGCTTCCAATTTCATAGTGTAAGTATATCTCTCACACATAAAGTATTTGTTTGCTTCAGGGGTAAGTGGTTGTCAGTATACTTGGGATAATTGCTACATTGCCTAAAGATGCCCATATCTATCAGGCTGGCCAGAGAGTTGATAGGAAGCTTCCCACCCATGATAGAAGGCTCTTACAGTATGTTTTATGGGTTAGTTTGACACGACTGTGCCAGTACTGCTGAGACTACAAGTAGGACCTATACTTTGTATAGGCTAAGGTTAATCAATAAGGCAATGCTGCTCAGTGCGCAATTGAGCTGCTCCTAGAGCAGCAGAAAAGCTTGGAAATGTTTCACTGAAAGCTGTTTAGGGTAAAAGTGAGCTTCTAGTCTTTTGCATCTATACAGGACACTGCTAAACACCACTGCATGAAGAGAAGCACTTCTCAAATGACAGGCTTAAATACAAGCAAAGAGAAATACGTTTTCATAGATTAGTACTAGGCTAATTGCCCTTGTGGGTCATGTTAAGCCTAGACAATTGCCCCATGTGAGAATCAAACTGTGTACTTTGTGTCCTTAAGGTAAACACCTTAACCATTATGCTAACCTCCCATCCAAGCTATCTATCAATCAGGAAAGCACACAATAAGTCTTCCACCATAAATTCCCAAGACAGATTAAATCAGCACACTTCTGCCACAAGGGTGCAGAAAAACACCGTCTTAATGTAGAATACCTACTTTAGAACCAAGTGTAAAAAGACCACACAAATTACCTACAGCTACAATGTAATACAGTGTAATTAGCTACTTAATGCAGCAGCAGATAATACATTTTTTAGTCATCCTCTTCTAACTTCATGGAAATTCCTGGTATTTTAACATTGTATCATTTGAACTTATTTTCCATATCATCTGACCTGTTTTTAAAAAATCATATTATTTCATATCATATCCTTACTGACCACTGAGCTTACTGTAATGTGTCCTGAGCCCATGCTGTCTGCTGCACTGTGTATTCCTAATGCAAGATTAAAACCAACCAGTGAGGCTATTATCCAGGCCCTTTTATAGCCCCTGCAATTATGACTGTTATGCAGAGATGTACACAAACAAATGCCCTGTATAATCATCTTGGCAACTGTATAGACTCTGCTGTACCTGACTGGATTAAAACCAGGCCCTCCCAAAAAAAAAAAAAAAAACACCTTGGTAGGCATCCAGTATAAACAGATTGTATATGAAAAGGAGGAGACTGATGTCCAAGAACAAGAATCAACTGCCCCTGCAGAGCAAAAATTCCCTCCATAGATTGAACAAGCAAATCAGATGTCTTGTAAAGTCTACTGAAGCTAGTTATGAAGCTAAAATAGCACCCCTTGGCAAGGACAATCATAAGGCATTCATTAACTATCTAAAAAGGAGTGCCCAGCTATGTGCCAAATTGGTAGTAGATGGTCCAGCTCACACTATTTATTTATTTATGTTTATTTATTGATATCTGTTAACCATGTTGGTCTAGCTGGGCTTATGGCCCGTTTTCAGTGGGGACCCGAGGAGAAAAGCCCCAAGAAAAACAGAGATTATACATAAAGAGAAGTGATAACATATGCATTAACAGGTGAACAGAAAATGAATAAAGATTTCAAAAAACAGACATTATGAAGACAGCAAAACTGGTAACATATACATTAACATGCAATTGACATGATCAAAAATTGAAATTATTCAATAATATTTAATAGACAAAAGTAAAAAGATATAAAAACACTTGTAGTTATGTCTATCCTATGTTATCAAGGTAATGATTTACTTACATATTTACAAAAATAGTTAGTTCCAATCAGATGTGAGTATTAAGTAGAAATAAGTATCCTCAAGTAGAGGGAATACTTTGTAGAGATGGGGGTACTGAGAGGCATGCCGAAGGAGGGGAGAGAGGGGTTAGGTTGGGTCCTGACAGGGACAGATTTTGGAGTTAAGTAGATGGATTTTTAATTTTTCTTTAAAGTGGGATGGTTGAATGGAGGAACATATGTCTCTAGGAAGTTTGTTCCTAGTTTGGGAGATGGAGTATTTATATAAGAGTTTATCTACTGCTTTTTTTGGTTGGTAGGTGTGTAGTAGTAGCTGATTTGAGGTACAAAAAATACAAGGAGGTGTGTAGATAGAGATGAAGTAAGAGAGTGCAGGACAAGATGAAGGTTTATAGAGAATGAAATGTAACATTTGAAGTTGTGATAGCTACAATAGTTGGGGGAACTCAAGCCAGTGGAGGGATGTAGGGGACAAGCAGTGATGAGTATTGTATGGAAAGTTTGTGATGAATCTAGCTATCTTATGATAAGTTTGTTGGAATTTGTTTAAGGTTATGGTTTGAATGCTGGTGAACACAGGGGCAGCATAAAGAAGGGAAGGGATGGAGAGCTTGAGCAATGGAGAGTCTAGCATTTGGAGTTATAATTTTTTTGTTACAATAAAGTAAACCTAGTTTCTGGTTTGTCTTTTTTATGCATAGGGGAAGGTGCCAATTAAATTTGAGTTCTTGATCTATGATGACTCCATGGAGTTTAGTATGGGTTTCAGGTTTAATAACTGTGTTATTTGAACAACTGATAGAAAAGGAGGATTTGTGGTGAGTCAGAAAACGTGGAAGACATAGTAGGAGTTTGGTCTTTTTTGGGTTGAGGATGAGTAAGTTACCGGTTAGCCACTGTTCAGTAGATGAAAAGGTGTGTTGTGTGCGTGTATGGATTTAAGAGATGTTGTCAGAGATAGAGATGAGAGTTGAATCGTCAGCATATTGTATGAAGCAGGATTGTTTGCAAGATGTGTGGAGGTCATTAGTGAAGATATTGAACAGGAGGGGACCCAAGATGGAGCCTTGGGGTACTCCTGTTGGAACAAGAAGGAATGGGGAAGAGGAAGAGAGCCATTAAATGGACTGTTGCCTGCAGGCTAAGTAACTGGAGAACCATGAATGGGAGGAGGAAGATAGATGGGGACAAGCAAGCTGAGATAATGGTAGGGGATGGAAGACATTATCAAACACTTTCTAAAGGTCTAAGAAGAGACAGGATATAAGTTTGTTGTTATCAAGGGTCTCAGCTATGCTATGGGTAAAGGATAGGAGGGCTGTAGTTGTGCTATGATTGGAATGAAAGCCAGGCTGGGTGAGTGTGAGAAGATTGCTTTGGAGGAGGTGTTTTAGTAGTTGTGAGTGGATGCATTTTTTGAGAATTTTAGATAGGGGGGACAGGATAGCTATGGGACAGTAGTTAGATGGGTCAGTAGAGTTACCACCTTTGTGTAGGGGTATAGTGAAAAAGGATTTCTAAAGGGTGGGTACACAGGATTCCTGAATGGAAGTATTGATTAGTATAAACATTGGGTATGCAATTGAGTCAGCAACCAGTTTGAGGACGGAAGGAGGTAGATTATCAGTGGAAGGGGAGGAAGGATTTAGCTTAAGAAGTAGAGATCAGATATAAGAAGTGGGAACAGGATGAAAGCAGAAGGGGTTATTGTTAGATGGGTAGGGAGGGATAGGTTGTACTGTTACCATTGGATGGTAAGAGCATTTGAAGAGTGTCGATAAAGTGTTTATTCAGTAGGGTAGCTGTTTCTAGAGGGGATGTATTAGGGTAGGGAAGGGGTTAGAGGGGCAGCCAGGAGAGAGAATTTTATTTATAGTTGACCAGAATTTTTGTGGGTTGGATTTACTATTCAGTTAAGCTGTGTTAAAGAAGGACTTTTTATCAGCATTGGACTGTTTCTTAGTAAGATTTCTGAGATGTCTATAGTTCTGAAGGGGGTAATTCTTTAGTTTTGATCCAGGCTGTAAACAATATCTACAAGCACTGTATCTATGAGGAAAAATACAGGCAGTTAGAAGAACAAGAAAAATAAATGATCAGCAAAGCAAGGTATCCCAGGGTCAGTACAGTTTTTATTATTCCTTATCTAGCTAGTTTGGCTGATTAACTGACTGACAAATCATGTATCTCACTTGGTTTACTGACTGACTGACTGACAACATACATCAGTGAGTACAGAACTTTTATACAGTTCTTGACAAATGTAGTCCTGCCTCTTCAGATATACATTGTGTCTTAGTTGGCCATGCAACTATTACAAGTTATTTTAAAAGTGCTGTTATAGCAGACATAGCAGACTATTTCTGTAGAATTGTTATGCAACACATTTTCCTTTTTTGGTAACAAGTACAGAGTAATCATTTCTTGCTTCATCTTGCTTTGTCATCACATGGCCTTCCTGTTTAATTGTCTTATCATAACATTTCTAAAGAGTATTTATTATTATGACAGCTGCAGTTTATATTATTGCTACTATTGCTATAATTCAGAATTAATGAAAGTTTGCAACTTACAAAGTAGTACAATACAAAAGCTTAATAAAAACTTCATATAAAATCTGCAGCTTTGCATATATATGCAAGGCACAACATCTGCCCTTGTCATTCATTCTGTAGATAATGTATGAAATAGAATAATATACATTTCCTGATTCTTTGATGTTTATATCATATATGTACATTTTACAAATCATGTATTTTACATTATTTGCATTCTTTACAAATATAGTTTAGGAATGTATGATAGAAATAGAAAAGTACTGATTAATACATGTTTTGTACAACTTCTAATAGAAGAGCCATTTCCTGCTGTTACAATACATCAGTGTGTGTCAGTGTGTGACCCTTGTTTCAGGCTGCTGTGACCTTTCCATTCTATTTTTTCCTAACAAGTAGCTGAGCTAACAACTCTGAAAAATCCACTGTGAAGTCTTATAGCTAGTTTGCATCTGTTGTCAGACATTTGATTATTAGGGGAATTATTTTCAATATAAATATTTATTTATATTAATAATTATGCCTTGATAAAGAGAGGAATTATTCACAAGCTCTATCTTATCTTGGCTGATGCCCTTTTAGCCAGGCATGATATTTCCATGCAGCTTTCTATTCATGTTTTCAGTCACTGGCATTCACATAAAAGATTGTTCACACATGCTACTCAGGGAAGATTTCCGTAAGCTGGTGCCTCAACATTGCTTGAGATCCTAATACTATAACAGAGTTCCCCCTGAACAGACATAAGAACTCGTGTTTGTTGATTTTGTTTAGTGCATATTATCAAGCTTCATTGGTTCAGAGTACTTCATAAATCATACAATGTCTTGGACCTGATGCATTTGGTCCACTGTCAAAACCTGTACTGCTTGCCATCTTACACATTTGATTCTACACTTGATGACAACTATTACTAGGCTTATACATCCTAAAATGGCAATTATGACCAGTATTACCTGCATTATTTTCCTTCCCAGCTACTGATAGAAACACTCAACCAAGAGAACCATGTTTCTTTTTCTATTTGTACTTTTTGAGCAACTTCTTCAATTAGCTTGACTTGACTCCTGATTTCAGGTTCATTATCAGGAATATAAGTACAACATTCCTCTCCTATTAATGTACAAAATTTAATGCCATGTGGTTCTGTAAGACCATAGTTTGCATCCAGCACTGTTTAGCATTCAAAGTTTCTGAGTACATGTGCAGTGATTTGGTAAAGGTATTGAAGCCCATCTTTCCTTGTATTGAGGAGTAAAAATTCGTCAGGATCACAATTAATATCAGGATTTTCATGGTTCGATATTTGCTGGAAGAGAAAAGAATTGTGTTTTTATTAGTTGTATTTGATATTATGTCCATTTATATCAGTTATTACATTTATATTTATTCAGTTTTCTACTCTCCATTTTAATCTTTTAACATGATTTATGAATTCAACCATTTTTGGTGGCTGATTTTTATATGGCTGGATTTGTACAGCCACTAACCCTACTTTGATAACAATGTAGGGTTTTGAATCCCATTTACTTGTGTTTCCAAACTGACAGACCATTACAAGATCTCCTTGTTCCAGTTGTACCTCCCTCGATTCCCAAATCTCATTTTGTTTACACAGTTCTAGATTATGGGCTTGTCCAGCTTCCCAGACTCTCCCTTTTGTCCAACTGATTTGGTCTTGGAGCTGGTCCCACAATTTTGTTTCTTCTAATGGTTTCCCATCATTAGTTCATGTGAAGTTAACCCACATCACTGAGGAGGATTTTGCATCTTAATATCAAAATGTTAGATAAATGTTTTACCCAATGATTCTCATACTCAGAAATCATTTTCTTTAATCCTTCCTTCAGAGTTCTATTAGCTCATTTGACTTTTCCAGAACTCTGAGGATGGTAAGGAGTATGAAACCTTTGCTTGATTCCCCAAGTTTTACACATTTGTTTTGTCACTTTTCCAGTAAAGTGAGTCCCTTGATCACTATGTATTTCTCGGGGCATTCCCCATGTTGGGATGATCATTTCACTTATTATTCTAACTACTGAGTTTGCATCTTCTCTTTTTGTTGGATGAGCTTCCACCCATCCAGTAAATTAATCTACCAAAGTAAGAAACAAAACCCTCCTAGTACTGTTGGAAGAGGTCCTACAAAATCCATTTGTACCCTTTGCCAGGCTCCCAATGCTTGTGGGGGTCTATATTGTTTTCTCCTATTTTGTTTTCCCACATTGTGCATGGCACATGTCACACATCTACATGATTTTGGATGTCGGTTGTCATTCCTTCCCATTTAAATCTAGAAGTAACAATTTGTTGTAGTATTTCCCTTCCTGGATGACCTAGGAAATACTGATAATAAGTTAACAACATTTTTCCTTTTTCAGGCTCAATTGTTTGTACCCCATATAAAGGATATTTTTGAATTCTCCTGGTACCAACCAAGGTTCTGGAAATCTAACCCATTTCCATTCACTTCCTTGTATTATTTCAAATTCTTCTATTTTCTCTTTCTTAACGATGTCTGGCTGTTCTCTTAGAATTTTTACTAAGCTTCCTAACTGCTGATTATCTTTGTTTGTTTTTGCATTTAAGGTCATATGAGCACCTTGTTCAAATTCAGGACCCCATAACGGCTTCATTTCATCTGTTCCTGTTAATCCACATACAGTAGGTGTTATGATGATCCCATCACATTGGATTTGGGTAATTTTACCTACCTCATTTTCCACTCTATGTTCATACTCTGTAAACTGATCTCTACAAAAGTAAGCTGTACAATGTAAAGGCAAAGGATTTAGAGGTAAGTCGATTTGTATTTGGCACTTATTCAAAATATTTTGTGCCATTTCCCTTATTTATTTTTCTTCCATGTCATTTGTTTCCTATGCCCAGTATTGAGGAACATTTTGTATTGAATATGTTTTTTTGGAGTCAAGGGTCTCTTCTTTTGATAGCTGATTTTATTAGCCTGACTGTGTATCTCATTTTTAGTGTGAGCTTTGACCTTATTTACACTCACTGTAGAAGGCTTGCCATCTTTTATCAAACTCCAAATTTCTGTCAATACTTCCTGATGACTGATTGGTTTACCATAAGCTGTAATCAAACCTCTCCCTGCCCAAATGGGAAGAGATGATGTTAAGACTCAGACTACATATTCACTGTCTGTATAAAAGTTTACAGGTCTGGGCAATAACAAGGCTTGTTTAACTGCTTCTAGTTTAGCTCTTTGTGTTGAGCATCCCCCTGGGAGACCACCCTTCTTGCGTTCTTTGGTCACTGCATTGTATATTACCCATTCTGTCATAAAAAAAGCTATTTCAGAGCTCCAGAATCTGGATCTATCTGTGTAAAATTCTGGTGCTCATTCAGTAGTGTTTCTCCCCATTTTCCAAGTCAGGGCATTAATGAGATTCCCCTTGGTAATTAAACAGTTTTGATAAAAACTTAATCCGTGGGATTACTATTCTGATTCCGCCTTCCTGACTTGCAAAACTTGTAGTGATTCTACCAAGTCATGCATTATTCATGCCCTTTGGATTTCCTTCTAACATGTATTTCACTGGAGTATGTTTGGTCTGTAGTACAATTGGAGAGCCCTGAATTATATGGCATGTTACTTCGGTACACCCTTCTGCTATGATGGCTTGCTTCTCACATTTTCTCATTCCTTTCTCAACTGGACTCATAGCTTTGGAATAATAACCCTAAACCTGATACTGAGATACTCTCTTTTGCAACACTATGGCTATCATAGTTAGACCATTGTGTCCAGACTGTATATGACCATCATAGTTAGACCATTGTGTCCAGACTGTATATGACCATCATAGTTAGACCATTGTGTCCAGACTGTATATGACCATCATAGTTAAATCATTGTGTCCAGACTGTATATGACCATCATAGTTAGACATTGTGTCCAGACTGTATATGGCCATCATAGTTAGACCATTGTGTCCACACTGTATGATGGACTCTTTATCTCTTTCTGGGACACCCACAGTAGGTGCAGAAATGAGATCTTCCTTGACCTTAGAGGAAGCTGCTAGTGACTCATCATTCCAATTGAGAGGTTCATCTCCCTTTTTGTTTCCTTTAAGCATATTAGTCAAGGTGCCATGCACCTCATCTCTCTGACAATTCCACTTCTTCTTCGCCAACCTCTTTCTCTGTATACTCTCCTGTACTTCTTCATTCCACCACCAGGTCTCCTTGTCCTCCTTCCTCTTTCCAGATGTCACAATCACCTTTCTGGCCATCTCTCTTACTAGCTCTGTTGTAGTTACCCAGCTATCCGGTAACTCTTCAATGCCACCCAGTGCCTGTCTTAACTCTTCCTTGAACATCACCTCACAATTACCCTTTTTCAATTTCCACTATTTGATCCTTGGTGCTGCCCTCACACTCATCCTCCTCTTCTTGATCACCAGTGTCATCCTACAAACCACCATCCTATGCTGCCTAACTACACTCTCCCCTGCCACCACTTTACAGTCTCCAATCTCCTTCAGACTGGCCCTTCTACATAATATATATCATTACTTATGTTTTATTTTATTGGACTACTACCTGTATGGGATTGAGTCATCATTCATTGCATATTATAAAGTTTTTTACCTTCCCTGACATCCCCCAATGTGCTTTCATTACATTTATTCTTATGTGACTATACTGTATGGGGCACTTGTGTTGATATGGGGGTTTCACCACTTTATTACACTGACACCTTACAACTGGCCTTAATACACTACTCTGCTTGAGAAATATAAATTACTTCCTACACAAATATACAAATAAATTAAAATTGTAATGATTACACATACAAAATGGAAATGGCCTTGGTGATGCTCGAATGGTGAATGACTACATGCAAGGCGTGCACTTTAACTGCTACACTATTGCATTAATGTATATGTTGAATGTCTATTGCAATTTAACTTATCATGCCATTTCACCTGGGCTAAGTATAGCTAAGCAATGGACACACCCATGCAGCTATGCTTAAACTTTATTGCACATGTTAAAAAATCGATTATTTGTTGCGTTTGTAACTTTGTACCCTTCAGAATATCCATGATAATGCTAAACCTGTTATTCCACCAACTTTCTAAGTCTGCAATAGCAATATTTAAAAACTGCCCCTATTTTTGGGACTTTGTTCCACTTTTATTTATGGCTTTGTCCAGATTTCTTACTCTAAGAGGTTAAGAGGTATGGTAGTGACAATTGTTCCTTATGCCTTTGTCCAGATTTTGTAGCCTGATGGGTTGGGGGTGTAATGAGCATTCTTGCTCTATTTAAATTGCCATACTGCAATTCTGGTGTGCAGGGGGCATGTGTTTTGTGATAACACTGCCCTCAGACACACCCCTGCACTCGTACACAGAACTGTTTACAGCACAGCAGTGCACCTTCATGAATATGCATGGTGCGCTACTGTGCTATATGGGAAAGGTCCCTTCCGGAAGCTTGCTGAATCCCGGGGTGCTTATTTCTGAAATAACTACACTTAGTAGTAGTAATATATGTGAACAAACTAATTTTCAACTACTGTATCTTTTAACAATGACCTTTTAATGAGTACCCAGGATTTTGAATAATATGCATTATATTAAAAACAAAAATAAAAAAAAGACATAGCAATAGATTTTGTCAATTGGACAGTCTAAACCATTTTAAGCACTTAAGGATGTCAGGTTTTTTTTTAGCAAATGAACTCTGTTCACAGGTTCATCAGTTCATAGAAGGTTACTAGGCTAACGAACTAGCCATATTTATCCTGATTTGCTCCAATTGTCGGTGGTTAGATGAGTGAAGTTCACAGAGGTAAGGGTCAATGGTAGTTAATACTGACTTCCTCTGTCATGGAGGGATATGGGCACCCCCCAAGGAGAGAGTTTCCTGTCACCCATATGTTGATCTAGGTTGCATTTGAAGAGGGTCAGGGAGGGGCTCAGTTTCCTGTGAATTGAAAGCTTGTTCCAGGAAAGTGGCAGTCTCTGGGAGATGTATCTGTCTCTCCATAATGACATGTTCATGTAAGAGGCTAGGTTAAGATCCCTGGAGGGAGTGACCCTCCTCTAGTTTGATTTACAAATGTGTAGCATTTCCATCAGGGCTGGATTAGAGACTGCCTTGTAAGCCAGTCACAGGTCACCCCTTAGCAACCTGTAGGAGACAGAATACAGTGATAGGGCTTTCAGTCTTTCTGCATAAGACTTGTTTTGGGTAGCCTGTAAGTTCTTGGTGAGAAACCTCTGTGGTGTCTCCTATTGTTGCAGGTGTCTGGTAAGGAACATGCAAAAGGGAGCATTGTAGTGAATTACTGGCCTGATGAGAGCCAAGGTTAATGGAATTATAATATCCTTAGATCTATCTAGATGTGATGCCTTTACTTATAAGATATGTCACATAGAAGGATTTCCTTACTACTGTGGATACATGGTGATCAAAGTTCAGATTGCTATCAACCTGAGTACCCAGACCACAAACCACTGGGTCCACATTTAGGGAGGTGCTATCTATAATATAATTAACAGGGATGTCAACTTTCCTAATGCAAATTATAATGCATTTTTTGCATTTAACTTTAATCCATCTGTTTGGCAACAATCATTTGTCGGCATTAACCCTGTCTGTAGTATATTAACATCATTGGGTGACTCAATGATTGCTCCCAATTTGCAATCATCAGCGAACCTGGTTAGCCACAGGCTGTCCAAGTTGGGTCTATATCAGATCATCGAAATGGCTCATTATTGAATGCTGTAACGTCGAACTGCAAAACCTGAACCCTAACAATATCAAAACCTCAAAACAGTGATTTTTTTCCCAGGGAAAGTTTGCTGTTCTGAGAAACAGACACACACACCACAAGCACACTAAAAAGCAGCAATCCACACACATACATTTAAAAGTTACATCTAACCCTACACTACACTGCACATATACTACTATCTATCCACTTACCTTAACTCAGACCCTAACCCTAAGGTCCGTCACTATTGCACACTCACCTGCACCCTAACTCACTTAACCTGACCCTAACCCCAAATTCTCACTATCGCACACTCACCTCACCCATGCCCTAACCCTAACTCACTTAACCCACCCCTAACCCCAAATTCTCACTATCACACACTCACCTCACCCACACCCCAACCCTAACTCACTTAACCTGCCCTAACCCCAAATTCTGTCACAATCACACACATATCTGACCCGTGCCCTATCCCTAACTCACCCAACCCGCACCCTAACCCGAACGTCTGAACAATCACACACTTACCTTAACCCAACCCATAACTTTCCACCGCATCGCTGAAAACAGTGAAGCCACAACAACAGCCAACCGAATTCTTTCCCTAGGAAAGAATTTGGTTTTGTGCAGCTTCGTTGTTTTCAGCATTCACGATATTGGGTTCGATATTAGATCATTCGAAATTCTGCCATTTTGATGATCTAATATAGACCCATCCAAGTTTGCCTGGACTTCTGACAAATAAACTCCAAACAGTAAGGAGCCTAGCAGAGAACCCTGTGGTATGCCATTGGTGATTGGTCTTTTGCTAGAGATGAAGTCACCCACTTTGACAGTATGTGTCCAGTCAGAGAGACAGTTGACTATCCACCTGGTAATGTAGGGGTTAATTCCCAACTGAGAGTGTTTTTCTATACTACCTGAGTGGATGATTGTGTCAAATGCCTTGGCTAGGTCAAGATAGGTGGTATGCATTTTCTTTTTCTCGTCCAGTGCCTTGGTGACTTTCTCAAAGAAGCCAACCATGTTTAACAGGCATCTATATCCTTGTTAATAAGGTCCATGTTTCTTTCCATGGCCTTGCAGATCAGGCTAGTCAAGCTTATAGACCTATAGTTCCCAGGGCCGGTTGATGGTCCCTCTTTGTGCAGAGATATTACTGTTGCTGTCCTCCATTCGGCTGGAACATAGCCAGCACACAGGCCGTGGTTAAACAGAGATCCAAGTGGGTCTGCTAGGTCATGTTTTAAGCTGTTTAAAAAAGAACCTGGGATGTTGTCTAGTCCCTCTGATGCTGTGTGTTTACCCTGGAGAACGCAGAGATTAACTGCTCTCTTGAGATAATAGGCTGAAGAATGGTGGGAGGTATATTTTGCGGGATGACTTGAGGGGACAAGGGAGTGAAGTTTCCTCCAAATCTGTCAGCTAGCAGGTTGGCTAGTACCGCCAGTTGAGTATAGGTGGTACCATCTGTAACCAGTCCTGTGCATAGTTGGGTATTCCCTTTTAGATTTTGGACATATTTTAAGAATGCCTTGTGATTATCCTTAGCTAGGAAGGCTATTTTGCTTCATAGTTAGATCTGGAGAACTTGACAAGATCTCTAATTTGTTTGTTTAATCTAGTGAGGGATTGCTTCCTCTGCTGATCCAGTTTCCTCTTGTTCTTTTAAATTAGTTTCTTTCTCTTGCTGTATAGACTGTTTCTACTAGGAGTCTACCAGGGTGGCTTGTTTTTTCAGCAAGACCTGATTTTAATCCGGTCAGATGTAACCAATTCTATACAATTGCTTAAGTGGTTATACAGGGTATTGGTGTACATCTCTGCATAGGAGTCCATGTTATTTGCATTTGGGTTTGCTTTGAAACTTCTTATACCATCACTTAAAGGGAAGTAATTTGTCTTTGAAAAATTCTTAAGCAATTTTGAGCTTGATGGGGTATCTGGTCTTATAACTACATTGAACAAGATTAATTTATGGTCCAATCTTACCAGGGAGGACATCACATGGGGGAGGGGATGCAATCCTCTCCCATGTTAGTCAGTACTATGTTCAGTACATTTGAGCATCTTGTGGGTGTACTGACTAGCTGTTCCAGAGCATTTGCACTGACAAAGTTCAAGAACCTCTGAGCCAGCATGTTTGTGGTCGTGTATGATTTTTCCAGTCAATGGCAGGATAATTAAAATCTCCCATAAGTAAGGTATTGGGCTGTATGACAAGTGACTCTAGTAAGTCCAGGTCCAAGTACTTTGGTCCTTTCATTATCAGTTTGTGGCCTAAATGTATGGAAGGCATTGTAGCCCTGCACGGTCAGGGTGCTTTTCATGCCTTTGAACTATGTCTCGGTGACTACGCAGATGTCAGTAGCTTCCAAAGTAAGGAGTGCTTCCAGGGAGTACAGTTTCTTTTTTATACTCCTAGCAGTAAGCAACAGTACCTTGAGTTAGAAAGAATTTTGTTATTTTGGGAGGTTGGTTATTTTGACCCTGCATAAAAAAGGCACAATAGGGGATGGCCAATACCTTTGCTGGTATCTAAAATCATAGAAACGACAGGTGCAGACCACCTCTGGCAAAGCAGCATGGCCTATCGACCATGTCTGCCCAGGATGACAGATATTAGATCCCCTTGGACTGACACCTGAAGCTAATCCATTTGTTAAAGACAGTAATTTTTGATTGTATTGTGGCATCATCCTTGGAGAAGATAGAATGATACTTAAGTCACCAAGACTGATTTATGGTGTAATCTTACCAGGGAGGACATGACATGGGGAGGGGTGCAATGCTCTCCCATATTAGTGAGTACTATGTCCAGGACATTCCTATTGTAGGCTAGATGGAGAAAACAAAGTGCTACATGCCTGTGACATAATCAGAGAGCACAGTCATGTCTGTCTTCATATAGTCCAATGAGATAGGTCTTAAGTCATTCACCCCCACATATACTATGATGGAGTCATACCAGTACTTGTGGTTGAGTGACTTGAGTGTTGAGTAAATTGACAGATCCTGGCAACTGACAGGCAGCTAACTGGTAACCCACTCCTTATCCTGCCTGGTGTGGGGAACATCCATGTTTCTCACAGTGGAGTCTCCTATGACCAGTTTATTAGGTTTTGTAGTGTTACACCTTATAGGCTTATTGGTTTAATCACTGGTGCATGTGTGTTATTACACTATGTGGTTGTTTTTTGCAATGTTATGTGTGTAAGTGGTTTCCATTTGGGAGGTCCCTGATCTTTTGGTAAGTTAGTAATGAGTACTGCATATGCAGGTTTATGTGTAGTGTCCTTATTTAGTGTGGGAAGTCAGTGTGTGTGCTTGTAACCTGTATGGCATCAGTTTATCCTTATCTGAGAATCTTGCTTCCAATTTCATAGTGTAAGTATATCTCTCACACATAAAGTATTTGTTTGCTTCAGGGGTAAGTGGTTGTCAGTATACTTGGGATAATTGCTACATTGCCTAAAGATGCCCATATCTATCAGGCTGGCCAGAGAGTTGATAGAAAGCTTCCCACCCATGATAGAAGGATCTTACAGTATGTTTTATGGGTTAGTTTGACACGACTGTGCCAGTACTGCTGAGACTACAAGTAGGACCTATACTTTGTATAGGCTAAGGTTAATCAATAAGGCAATGCTGCTCAGTGCGCAATTGAGCTGCTCCTAGAGCAGCAGAAAAGCTTGGAAATGTTTCACTGAAAGCTGTTTAGGGTAAAAGTGAGCTTCTAGTCTTTTGCATCTATACAGGACACTGCTAAACACCACTGCATGAAGAGAAGCACTTCTCAAATGACAGGCTTAAATACAAGCAAAGAGAAATACGTTTTCGTAGATTAGTACTAGGCTAATTGCCCTTGTGGGTCATGTTAAGCCTAGACAATTGCCCCATGTGAGAATCAAACTGTGTACTTTGTGTCCTTAAGGTAAACACCTTAACCATTATGCTAACCTCCCATCCAAGCTATCTATCAATCAGGAAAGCACACAATAAGTCTTCCACCATAAATTCCCAAGACAGATTAAATCAGCACACTTCTGCCACAAGGGTGCAGAAAAACACCGTCTTAATGTAGAATACCTACTTTAGAACCAAGTGTAAAAAGACCACACAAATTACCTACAGCTACAATGTAATACAGTGTAATTAGCTACTTAATGCAGCAGCAGATAATACATTTTTTAGTCATCCTCTTCTAATTTCATGGAAATTCCTGGTATTTTAACATTGTACCATTTGAACTTATTTTCCATATCATCTGACCTGTTTTTAAAAAATCATATTATTTCATATCATATCCTTACTGACCACTGAGCTTACTGTAATGTGTCCTGAGCCCATGCAGTCTGCTGCACTGTGTATTCCTAATGCAAGATTAAAACCAACCAGTGAGGCTATTATCCAGGCCCTTTTATAGCCCCTGCAATTATGACTGTTATGCAGAGATGTACACAAACAAATGCCCTGTATAATCATCTTGGCAACTGTATAGACTCTGCTGTACCTGACTGGATTAAAACCAGGCCCTCCCAAAAAAAAAAAAAAAAAAAAAAAAAAAAACACCTTGGTAGGCATCCAGTATAAACAGATTGTATATGAAAAGGAGGAGACTGATGTCCAAGAACAAGAATCAACTGCCCCTGCAGAGCAAAAATTCCCTCCATAGATTGAACAAGCAAATCAGATGTCTTGTAAAGTCTACTGAAGCTAGTTATGAAGCTAAAATAGCACCGCTTGGCAAGGACAATCATAAGGCATTCATTAACTATCTAAAAAGGAGTGCCCAGCTATGTGCCAAATTGGTAGTAGATGGTCCAGCTCACACTATTTATTTATTTATGTTTATTTATTGATATCTGTTAACCATGTTGGTCTAGCTGGGCTTATGGCCCGTTTTCAGTGGGGACCCGAGGAGAAAAGCCCCAAGAAAAACAGAGATTATACATAAAGAGAAGTGATAACATATGCATTAACAGGTGAACAGGAAATGAATAAAGATTTCAAAAAACAGACATTATGAAGACAGCAAAACTGGTAACATATACATTAACATGCGATTAACATGATCAAAAATTGAAATTATTCAATAGTATTTAATAGACAAAAGTAAAAAGATATAAAAACGCTTGTAGTTATGTCTATCCTATGTTATCAAGGTAATGATTTACTTACATATTTACAAAAATAGTTAGTTCCAATCAGATGTAAGTATTAAGTAGAAATAAGTATCCTCAAGTAGAGGGAATACTTTGTAGAGATGGGGGTACTGAGAGGCGTGCCCAAAGAGGGGGGAGAGGGGTTAGGTTGGGTCCTGACAGGGACAGATTTTGGAGTTAAGTAGATGGATTTTTAATTTTTCTTTAAAGTGGGATGGTTGAATGGAGGAACATATGTCTCTAGGAAGTTTGTTCCTAGTTTGGGAGATGGAGTATTTATATAAGAGTTTATCTACTGCTTTTTTTGGTTGGTAGGTGTGTAGTAGTAGCTGATTTGAGGTACAAAAAATACAAGGAGGTGTGTAGATAGAGATGAAGTAAGAGAGTGCAGGACAAGATGAAGGTTTATAGAGAATGAAATGTAACATTTGAAGTTGTGATAGCTACAATAGGTGGGGGAACTCAAGCCAGTGGAGGGATGTAGGGGGCAAGCAGTGATGAGTATTGTATGGAGAGTTTGTGATGAATCTAGCTATTTTATGATGTTTGTTGGAATTTGTTTAAGGTTATGGTTTGAATGCTGGTGAACACAGGGGCAGCATAAAGAAGGGAAGGGATGGAGAGCTTGAGCAATGGAGAGTCTAGCATTTGGAGTTATATTTTTTTTGTTACAATAAAGTAAACCTAGTTTCTGGTTTGTCTTTTTTATGCATAGGAGAAGGTGCCAATTAAATTTGAGTTCTTGATCTATGATGACTCCATGGAGTTTAGTATGGGTTTCAGGTTTAATAACTGTGTTATTTGAACAACTGATAGAAAAGGAGGATTTGTGGTGAGTCAGAGAATGGGGAAGACATAGTAGGAGTTTGGTCTTTTTGGGTTGAGGATGAGTAAGTTACTGGTTAGCCACTGTTCAGTAGATGAAAAGGTGTGTTGAGTGAGTGTATGGAGTTCAGAGATGTTATCAGAGATAGAGATGAGAGTTGAATCGTCAACATATTGTATGAGGGAGGATTGTTTGCAAGATGTGTGGAGGTCATTAGTGAAGATATTGAACAGGAGGGGACCCAAGATGGAGCCTTGGGGTACTCCTGTTGGAACAAGAAGGAATGGGGAAGAGGAAGAGAGCCATTAAATGGACTGTTGCCTGCAGGCTAAGTAACTGGAGAACCATGAATGGGAGGAGGAAGATAGATTGGGACAAGCAAGCTGAGATAATAGTAGGGGATGGAAGACATTATCAAACACTTTGAAAAGGTCTAAGAAGAGACAGGATATAAGTTTGTTGTTATCAAGGGTCTCAGCTATGCTATGGGTAAAGGATAGGAGGGCTGTAGTTGTGCTATGATTGGAATGAAAGCCAGGCTGGGTGAGTGTGAGAAGATTGCTTTGGAGGAGGTGTTTTAGTAGTTGTGAGTGGATGCATTTTTTGAGAATTTTAGATAGGGGGGATAGGATAGCTATGGGGCAGTAGTTAGATGGGTCAGTAGAGTTACCACCTTTGTGTAGGGGTATAGTGAAAAAGGATTTCTAAAGGGTTGGTACACAGGATTCCTGAATGGAAGTATTGATTAGTATAAACATTGGGTATGCAATTGAGTCAGCAACCAGTTTGAGGACGGAAGGAGGTAGATTATCAGTGGAAGGGGAGGAAGGATTTAGCTTAAGAAGTAGAGATCAGATATAAGAAGTGGGAACAGGATGAAAGCAGAAGGGGTTATTGTTAGATGGGTAGGGAGGGATAGGTTGTACTGTTACCATTGGATGATAAGAGCATTTGAAGAGTGTCGATAAAGTGTTTATTCAGTAGGGTAGCTGTTTCTAGAGGGGATGTATTAGGGTAGGGAAGGGGTTAGAGGGGCAGCCAGGAGAGAGAATTTTATTTATAGTTGACCAGAATTTTTGTGGGTTGGATTTACTATTCAGTTAAGCTGTGTTAAAGAAGGACTTTTTATCAGCATTGGACTGTTTCTTAGTAAGATTTCTGAGATGTCTATAGTTCTGAAGGGGGTAATTCTTTAGTTTTGATCCAGGCTGTAAACAATATCTACAAGCACTGTATCTAAGAGGAAAAATACAGGCAGTTAGAAGAACAAGAAAAATAAATGATCAGCAAAGCAAGGTATCCCAGGGTCAGTACAGTTTTTATTATTCCTTATCTAGCTAGTTTGGCTGATTAACTGACTGACAAATCATGTATCTCACTTGGTTTACTGACTGACTGACTGACTGACAACATACATCAGTGAGTACAGAACTTTTATACAGTTCTTGACAAATGCAGTCCTGCCTCTTCAGATATACATTGTGTCTTAGTTGGCCATGCAACTATTACAAGTTATTTTAAAAGTGCTGTTATAGCAGACATAGCAGACTATTTCTGTAGAATTGTTATGCAACACGTTTTCCTTTTTTGGTAACAAGTACAGAGTAATCATTTCTTGCTTCATCTTGCTTTGTCATCACATGGCCTTCCTGTTTAATTGTCTTATCATAACATTTCTAAAGAGTATTTATTATTATGACAGCTGCAGTTTATATTATTGCTACTATTGCTATAATTCAGAATTAATGAAAGTTTGCAACTTACAAAGTAGTACAATACAAAAGCTTAATAAAAACTTCATATAAAATCTGCAGCTTTGCATGTATATGCAAGGCACAACATCTGCCCTTGTCATTCATTCTGTAGATAATGTATGAAATAGAATAATCTACATTCCCTGATTCTTTGATGTTTATATCATATATGTACATTTTACAAATCATGTATTTTACATTATATGCATTCTTTACAAATATAGTTTAGGAATGTATGATAGAAATAGAAAAGTACTGATTAATACATGTTTTGTACAACTTCTAATAGAAGAGCCATTTCCTGCTGTTACAATACATCAGTGTGTGTCAGTGTGTGACCCTTGTTTCAGGCTGCTGTGACCTTTCCATTCTATTTTTTCCTAACAAGTAGCTGAGCTAACAACTCTGAAAAATCCACTGTGAAGTCTTATAGCTAGTTTGCATCTGTTGTCAGACATTTGATTATTAGGGGAATTATTTTCAATATAAATATTTATTTATATTAATAATTATGCCTTGATAAAGAGAGGAATTATTCACAAGCACTATCTTATCATGGCTGATGCCCTTTTAGCCAGGCATTGTATTTCCATGCAGCTTTCTATTCATGTTTTCACTCACTGGCATTCACATAAAAGATTGTTCACACATGCTACTCAGGGAAGATTTCCGTAAGCTGGTGCCTCAACATTGCTTGAGATCCTAATACTATAACAGAGTTCCCCCTGAACAGACATAAGAACTCGTGTTTGTTGATTTTGTTTAGTGCATATTATCAAGCTTCATTGGTTCAGAGTACTTCATAAATCATACAATGTCTTGGACCTGATGCATTTGGTCCACTGTCAAAACCTGTACTGTTTGCCATCTTACACATTTGATTCTACACTTGATAACAACTATTACTAGGCTTATACATCCTAAAATGGCAATTATGACCAGTATTACCTGCATTATTTTCCTTCCCAGCTACTGATAGAAACACTCAGCCAAGAGAACCATGTTTCTTTTTCTATTTGTGCTTTGCGAGCAACTTCTTCAATTAGCTTGACGTGACTCCTGATTTCAGGTTCATTATCAGGAATATAAGTACAACATTCCTCTCCTATTAATGTACAAAATTTAATGCCATGTGGTTCTGTAAGACCATAGTTTGCATCCAGCACTGTTTAGCATTCAAAGTTTCTGAGTACATTTGCAGTGATTTGGTAAAGGTATTGAAGCCCACCTTTCCTTGTATTGAGGAGTAAAAATTCGTCAGGATCACAATTAATATCAGGATTTTCATGGTTTGATATTTGCTGGAAGAGAAAAGAATTGTGTTTTTATTAGTTGTATTTGATATTATGTCCATTTATATCACTTATTACATTTATATTTATTCAGTTTTCTACTCTCCATTTTAATCTTTTAACATGATTTATGAATTCAACCATTTTTGGTGGCTGATTTTTATATGGCTGGATTTTTACAGCCACTAACCCTACTTTGATAACAATGTAGGGTTTTGAATCCCATTTACTTGTGTTTCCAAACTGACAGACCATTACAAGATCTCCTTGTTCCAGTTGTACCTCCCTCGATTCCCAAATCTCATTTTGTTTACACAGTTCTAGATTATGGGCTTGTCCAGCTTCCCAGACTCTCCCTTTTGTCCAACTGATTTGGTCTTGGAGCTGGTCCCACAATTTTGTTTCTTCTAATGGTTTCCCATCATTAGTTCATGTGAAGTTAACCCACATCACTGAGGAGGATTTTGCATCTTAATATCAAAATGTTAGATAAATGTTTTACCCAATGATTCTCATACTCAGAAATCATTTTCTTTAATCCTTCCTTCAGAGTTCTATTAGCTCATTTGACTTTTCCAGAACTCTGAGGATGGTAAGGAGTATGAAACCTTTGCTTGATTCCCCAAGTTTTACACATTTGTTTTGTCACTTTTCCAGTAAAGTGAGTCCCTTGATCACTATGTATTTCTCGGGGCATTCCCCATGTTGGGATGATCATTTCACTTATTATTCTAACTACTGAGTTTGCATCTTCTCTTTTTGTTGGATGAGCTTCCACCCATCCAGTAAATTCATCTACCAAAGTAAGAAACAAAACCCTCCTAGTACTGTTGGAAGAGGTCCTACAAAATCCATTTGTACGAAAACAAACCAAACTTGCACATATACTTCGAAAAAAACCAAGAATAAGCACTCCAAACGTGCACGACGTCTTCCACCGGTGTTGGAATTGTCAAAAAGACACAAAAGTGTTAAAATGAACACTGACACTTTATTCAAAAGAAGTTTAAGCGCTTTTCGTCACCCAAGTAGGATGACTTCCTCAGAACAAATTAAAACATGTATACAGTCACCTTAAGTAGTCATTTGCCTTCTGTTAATGAGAACAATCATCGTTAATTAAAAATTAAAGGTGTGTTCTCCACATACTAGGAAACAAAGTAACCCTGTATTGTGTTTACTCAAACTTGCATTTAATATCAGGTGTATACTATCAACTATGTAGTATATCACCTAGTAAAGCATAAGTTTATGAAAAATACATAAACTAATAAGTTAAAAATAAAAACTGTTATCTAAAAAATGTTTATAAAAAATATATATATACACGTATATGTAACAAAGTATATGTAAAAATTAAAAAGACAAGAAAGTGTATAAATATGTATATGCAGCTCAGTAATAAGTTATTAAAACATAACTTAAAGTTCCACATATCAAATTTTAACCATTGTACAAAAAATTATACAAAAAAATGTACAAAAAAAAAAAAAAAATTGTACAAAAAATATTCTACTAAAAATATTCATAAACGTGCTGTGATGTTAATAAATGCACCTTCAGCACTAAAAGGGTAATAAAAATACGTTTAACTCAGAGGTTGTCTCTAACAACTATTTTTTATAAACATTTTTTAGATAACAGTTTTTATTTTTAACTTATTAGTTTATGTATTTTTCATAAACTTATGCTTTACTAGGTGATATACTACATAGTTGATAGTATACACCTGATATTAAATGCAAGTTTGAGTAAACACAATATAGGGTTACTTTGTTTCCTAGTATGTGGAGAATACACCTTTAATTTTTAATTAACGATGATTGTTCTCATTAAAAGAAGGCAAATGACTACTTAAGGGGACTGTATACATGTTTTAATTTGTTCTGAGGAAGTCATCCTACTTGGGTGACGAAAAGCGCTTAAACTTCTTTTGAATAAAGTGTCAGTGTTCATTTTAACACTTTTGTGTTTTTTTGACAATTCCAACACCGGTGGAAGACGTCGTGCACGTTTGGAGTGCTTATTCTTGGTTTTTTTCAAAATCCATTTGTTCCCTTTCCCAGGGTCCCAATGCTTGTGGGGGTCTATATTGTTTTCTCCTATTTCGTTTTCCCACATTGTGCATGGCACATGTCACACATCTACATGATTTTGGATGTCGGTTGTCATTCCTTCCCATTTAAATCTAGAAGTAACAATTTGTTGTAGTATTTCCCTTCCTGGGTGACCTAGGAAATACTGATAATAAGTTAACAACATTTTTCCTTTTTCAGGCTCAATTGTTTGTACCCTATATAAAGGATATTTTTGAATTCTCCTGGTACCAACCAAGGTTCTGGAAATCTAACCCATTTCCATTCACTTCCTTGTATTATTTCAAATTCTTCTATTTTCTCTTTCTTAACGATGTCTGGCTGTTCTCTTAGAATTTTTACTAAGCTTCCTAACTGCTGATTATCTTTGTTTGTTTTTGCATTTAAGGTCATATGAGCACCTTGTTCAAATTCAGGACCCCATAACGGCTTCATTTCATCTGTTCCTGTCACTGTTAATCCACATACAGTAGGTGTTATGATGATCCCATCAATCTGGATTTGGGTAATTTTACCTACCTCATTTTCCACTCTATGTTCATACTCTGTACACTGATCTCTACAAAAGTAAGCTGTACAATGTAAAGGCAAAGGATTTAGAGGTAATTCCATTTGTATTTGGCACTTATTCAAAATATTTTGTGCCATTTCCCTTATTTATTTTTCTTCCAAGTCATTTGTTTCCTATGCCCAGTATTGAGGAACATTTTGTATTGAATACATTTTTTTGGAGTCAAGGGCCTCTTCTTTTGCTAGCTGATTTTATTAGCCTGACTGTGTACCTCATTTTTAGTGTGAGCTTTGACCTTATTTATACTCACTGTAGAAGGCTTGTCATCTTTTATCAAACTCCAAATTTCTGTCAACACTTCCTGATGACTGATTGGTTTACCATCAGCTGTAATCAAACTTCTCCCTGCCCAAATGGGAAGAGATGATGTTAAGACTCAGACTACATATTCACTGTCTGTATAAATGTTTACATGTCTGGGCAATAACAAGGCTTGTTTAACTGCTTCTAGTTTAGCTCTTTGTGCTGAGCATCCCCCTGGGAGACCACCCTTCTTGTGTTATTTGGTCACTGCATTGTATCTTACCCATTCTGTCATAAAAAAAGCTATTTCAGAGATCCAGAATCTGGATCCATCTGTGTAGAATTCTGGTGCTCCTTCAATAGTGTTTCTCCCCATTTTCCAAGTCAGGACATTCATGAGATTCCCCTTGGTAATTAAACAGTTTTAATAAAAACTTAATCTGTGGGATTACTACTCTGATTCCTCCTTCCTGACTTGCAAAACTTGCAGTGATTCTACCAAGTCATGCATTATTCATGCCCTTTGGATTTCCTTCTAACGTGTATTTCACTGGAGTATGTTTGGTCTGTAGTACAATTGGAGAACCCTGAATTATATGGCATGTTACTTCCGTACACCATTCTGTTATGATGGCTTGCTTCTCACATTCCCTCATTCCTTTCTCAACTGGACTCATAACTTTTGAATAATAACCCTAAACCTGACACTGAGATACTCTCTTTTGCAACACTATGGCCATCATAGTTAGACCATTGTGTCCAGACTGTATATGACCATCATAGTTAGACCATTGTGTCCAGACTGTATATGACCATCATAGTTAGATAATTGTGTCCAGACTGTATATGACCATCATAGTTAGACCATTGTGTCCACACTGTATATGACCATCATAGTTAGACCATTGTGTCCAGACTGTATATGACCGTCATAGTTAGACCATTGTGTCCAGACTGTATATGACCATCATAGTTAGATCATTGTGTCCAGACTGTATATGACCATCATAGTTAGATCATTGTGTCCAGACTGTATATGACCATCATAGTTAGATCATTGTGTCCAGACTGTATATGACCATCAGTTAGACCATTGTGTCCAGACTGTATATGACCATCATAGTTAGACCATTGTGTCCAGACTGTATATGACCATCATAGTTCGACCATTGTGTCCAGACTGTATATGACCATCATAGTTAGACCATTGTGTCCAGACTGTGTATGACCGTCATAGTTACACCATTGTGTCCAGACTGTATATGACCATCATAGTTAGACCATTGTGTCCAGACTGTATATGACCATCATAGTTAGACCATTGTGTCCAGACTGTATATGGCCATCATAGTTAGACCATTGTGTCCAGACTGTATGATTAACTCTTTATCTCTTTCTGGGACACCCAAAGCAGATGCAGACATGAGATCTTCCTTGACCTTAGAGAAAGCTGCTAGTGACTCATCATTCCAACTAAGAAGTTCATCTCCCTTTTGTTTCCTTTAAGCATATTAGTCAAGGGTTTTGCTTTTCCTGTATAATCTGGTATCCATTCCCTTGAGAATCCAAAGATTCCTAGGGCTTGCCTTAACCCTGTGACAGTAACTGGAATTGGTAACTGTCTGATTAGTTGCTTTTTGTCTTCACTAATGCTTCTTTGTCCTGCTGATACCATGACACCCAAGAAAGTGACAGAATCTTTCATAAACTGACTCTTCTTAGGGTTTAGTTTTAATCCTGATTGTCTTATTGCTAGGAAAAATTCTGCTAATGCATTTAAGTGCTGCTTTTCAGTTTCTGTCCTACAAGTATGTCATCCATGTATTGAATAATAGAAGGTCTACATTCTAGTGGTTTTAGTATTTCCTGCAATACATGATGAAAAACTGTTTTTTTTGAAGCATTATGAAAGCCCTGAGGCATTTTTGTCCATGTATATTGCTGGCCTTCTACAGTAAAAACAAATTTCCATTGTGAGTCTTTATCCAGAGTAATACTCCAGAAACCATCACTCACATCTAATGTGGAGAAAATGTTCATTTTTTCCTGAATCTGAGCAATAAGATCAGGCATGCTTCCTACTATTGGCAAGGAATGAGGTATCACCTTATTAAGTTCTCTGTAATCAGCAGTAAGATGATAACTTCCATCTGGCTTCTGTACAGGCCAGTATGGACTGTTAGCTGGTGAATTAACTTTTCTCACTACCCCTTGAGCTTCTAAAGCTTTCACAGTATTCAGTATTGCCTGTTCTGCTGCTTTCTTTACTGGATATTGTTCTATAGGTTTCTTGGGACTGCCTCTTACTTTAAGAATAAAGTCAGGGACTTGTCCGCAATCATTCCTATGTTTGGCAAAAATATCCTGATAGCTATAGATTAGCTGAGCCAACTCTTGCTTTGGTGTTTTTAATAACTCAACTAAAATGTAAAATCAAGACGGTTGACCTCACCGTCACAGCTAGCTCTAAGAATCAGCGTGCAGGCTATACTCAAATAAGGCAAGGAAAATGTAATTCCACAGAAATATTTAATGAAGCTCACAAATAAATCCAAAGTTGTAGCACTCTAATTTACAAAGTAGCTGTTAAGCGCTTTCATTTGCTATCTGCAAACTTCTTCAGAAGCTGGTGTCTCAACATTGCTTGAGATCCTAATACTATAACACAGGCTTTCCAGGATTTATCTCATTGGAGCATAAGGAACTTAGTGTCTTTGGACAGCCAAGGAGCGTAATTCAATTTTTATTCTTGTCTTTCTAGAGGGAGCAAGGGAGTTCAGGGTATTCAGGAAGATGGTATTGAAACTATTTACTTCTTCATCTAGAGAGATTTGTTTAATGAGTGACTAGTCAGTGGAAGATAGAATAGAGATGAATTAGGTAATGTTGAATTTAGAGAGCTTTTGACCATCTCTAAAAAGGTTAGGTTTGGGTGGTTGGCAGGTGAAACTAATGACAGAGGTGGGTAGGTGGTCAATAAGTTAGTCTGGTAGAGTATTAGGGTTGTGATAGAGGTTAGGGGAGTTGGTGAGTATCCAGTCAATTATGGAGCTAGAAGTTAAGTTTTTATGAAATTGGGTGGGGGAAGTTATTAGCTGATGGAAACCATGTAGATTTATACTGATTTGAGGGAATCAGTTTTGTGTTTGGACCAGTCTAGGTTGACATCATCTAAGATGACATTTTCATAGGGAATGTGGTGGGAGAACCAATCTAGGATTTTCTCTAGGATGGGCAAGTTGTTTCCTGGAGGGATGTAGATAGAGGTTCTTTGTGTGGGTTGAGGTGGCAGTTTACAATTAAGAGTTCTGCTTGGTGGAAGTCTGGCATGGGTGCAGAAAAAGGTGACAGGTTTAGGCTATTAGAGTGAAGGATAGCTACACCACCCCCTTTTTTGGGCATCTAACTGAGCAGTAAATATTATAGCCTGGCGGGAGAACTTCATTGTCATTGATATGAGGTTTAAGCCCTGTTTCAGATAAGCAAAGGATGTGAGGAGTTGTGTGGGCTATCCAGGCATGGAAGGCAGTGATTTGTTAGTTAGGAGTATACAGCTAGGTGTTTAGATATAGTTGAGTTCAGTGTAAGAGACTGAGGATGGTCAGAGGTAGTTGGAGAAGAGGGGGAGTTGGAGGGTGAAGGATAATGGTGTGGATGTAGAGTGGGGGCAGGGTTAGGCTGGATGTCTGCAGATATGAGTAAGTTATTAGAGGGTACAGAGAGTAATGTGATGTATAAGTGTAGCTTGTATAGCTTGGGTTTAGATTTATAGACAGGTGGGAGTATTTGCAGTCTAGTTGGCTAATGAAGACATGAGTTGGGGAGATTAAGTAGAGTTGGGGAGATATTAGAGAAGGATGGTGTGAAATGAGTATCAAAGGAATTGGAGGTGGGAGGGTATAGCAGTGGAGAAGGAAGGTGGGAGTGATATGAGGTTAGACTAGTTAGAAGGAAGAAGAGTGAGGTGGTAAAAATAAGGTATTGCATGTTTGAAAGAGAGTAAAGAGATTGTATGAAGGGTATAGTAGGTAAAACTAAGGAAGTAAGAGAATAACTGTGAAAGTTAGGTAGTAGATGTTTGGTTAGTAGAAGTAGGGGTCAAAGAGGGGGAGGGCAGGAAGTGATGTCTATAAAGTTTAACAGGGAGTTGTTTGTGAGTGGTCAGTGGGGCAGAAATGGGAGGGAGTGGATGGTATAAACAAAAATTTAATGGGGTGGGTGGGAATGGGGATAGGGTAGGAAAACAAATGAGCCTGTGGGTAGCGAGAGCCAACGGAGTGGGGCTAACACCCAGGTCAAAAAAGTCAGAAAAACAATCAGAGAAAGTAGAATTTCAAAAATAGCTAGAGAGAAAAGAGTAGAGGGATACAGAAAGAAATATCACAAAAAGCAAGTTCAAAAAGACACTAACAGCAGAAATGCTAGCCTTAATTTTCACAGATAAAGTAAACCTGAAAGAATACTAGCATTATGTATAGCAAAAAGAGAGAGAGTAAAGAGGAGATTTAGGTTAAAGTAAGGTATGGAACAAAGGAAAGTAAGTACAGAAACAGTGTGAGGATTCAGGGTAGCCAAAGAGAGAAAGTTTGGGGCTGCTGGCATCTTCTATTGGTAGCGACTTGTAAAAAATACAGATTCTACTATGTAACACTTATGCACTCTAACAGTAATGGAGCAAATGTAGCATCTGAAAAACTAGTTAATCGTACACCAGATTTACTTTAGGACACATACTTATGTAGTAATGAGTTTTAAGCTTTGTTGATGGCTCCAGGACTGATGGTCAAGAAAGCAGGGTAAGTGTAGGGTCCATAAAATTGTATTTGCTTACAATGGTCAGGAGAGAAACTGCAGGGAAAGGATCCACTAGAACTCTAGAGACAAAGAGAAGGGGGGCTTAATTAAGAGCAAATCTACAGGAAGCTGCGGAGACAAACAACTTGGGTAGAGAGTAAAAACACAAATAAATGGCTAGGCATAAAACAGTTAAACAAGTACAATTTCCACAGTATTAATGGCCTACACAATAAATCACTGAAGAACAGAGCAGCATTCACTAAAAATAATCAAGGAAATGCAGTAGAAACTGAATTAATTAACATACGCGAGGCAGACATACAACAATGCCAGTCAAAAAACAGATACAGGATTGCTGAATAAATTGGTAGAAGGTTTACAGGACTAATTTTTCTGTGTTCTTTATCAAGACATCAATGGAAGCAATAAAATAAAGCACAAAAGGTATATATTTAGAGATCGTTAGGTGCTGGAGTGCCTAGTGATACGAGAAAGGCTGGAAATATTTAAGAAAACATTCAGAACACATTCTCCCATTTTATTTTGTCAGACAGCAATAAAAGCAGTAAAATAAAACACAAATCTTGTATCTTTCATGATCGCTAGGTGCTGAAGCTCCTAGCAATATGAAGAATAGGCTCTAAAATAACTGCAAGCTAAATGTCGCAATCAACTTTTCACCAGCAAAACCACAAGCAGAGGGTATGCCTCACAGTATAATCACTACTCTAATCTTATTTAAAAAGCAGATTAGGCAGCAAAGAAATTACTAAAACAGTTCAGTATGTAAAGTTATAAATTCAGAAGTTCAACTTAGAGAGATGCAGAAAGTGTTCGCAGCAGAGGAGATGCACAGCTGCGTGAAGGGGAAAAGGTAGTATAAAAATGGTGCCCATAACTTTAGAGAACCTATACCAGGGGATACTGCCAACCTGCTAGCTGACAGATTTGGTGCAAACTTCACCCCCCCATTCCCACCAGCCGTATTCCAAAACATACCTGAAACCAGTTTTATACCTAGTATCTCTACAGATCAAGTCATATCTGCACTCTCCAAGACCAAAACACAGCCTCAGTCGGACCAGATAACATCTCAGGTTGCTCACTAAGCAATCTAAAAGAGGACCTACCTGACCCACTTGCCATTCTCTTTAACCATAGCCAGAGAAATCCCCTTGCATAAAGGGGCGCCATCAACCAACCCTGGGAAGTATAGGCCCTCAAGACTAACCAGCCTTCTATGCAAGGCTATGGAAAGGATCATCATGTACCTTATCAGCAAGGATGCAGATGACTTTCAAACTCTACACCCAACCCAGTTTGTCTTCATTAAAGATAGATTGTGCTTATTGAAACTGGTAGATTTCTTTGAGAAAGTCACCAAAGCCTTGGATGAAGGTAAGTCAGTGCATACCATCTATCTGGACCTACCCAACGTTTTTGACACAATCCTTCACACAGGTATCATTGAAAAACTCTCCCAGCTAGGTATTAACCCTTACATCACTAGATGGGTAGCTAATTGGCGCACCAACAGAACACATACTGTCAAAGTTGGTGACTCCACCTCTACCAGTAGTCCCATCACCAGTGGCGTACTCACGGATCTGTACTGCCATTTACTATTTGGAATCTAAGTGGCATACTCACGGATCTGTACTGCCATTTACTATTTGGAATCTAAGTGGCATACTCACGGATCTGTACTGCCATTTACTATTTGGAATCTAAGTGGCGTACTCACGGATCTGTACTGCCATTTACTATTTGGAATCTAAGTGGCATACTCACGGATCTGTACTGCCATTTACTATTTGGAATCTAAGTGGCATACTCACGGATCTGTACTGCCATTTACTATTTGGAATCTAAGTGGCGTACTCACGGATCTGTACTGCCATTTACTATTTGGAATCTAAGTGGCACACTCATGGATCTGTACTGCCATTTACTATTTGGAATCTAAGTGGCGTACTCACAGATCTGTACTGCCATTTACTATTTGGAATCTAAGTGGCATACTCACGGATCTGTACTGCCATTTACTATTTGGAATCTAAGTGGCGTACTCACGGATCTGTACTGCCATTTACTATTTGGAATCTAAGTGGCATACTCATGGATCTGTGCTGCCATTTACTATTTGGAATCTAAGTGGCATACTCACGGATCTGTACTGCCATTTACTATTTGGAATCTATTTCTAGGAAGTCTAGGCTAAAGTAGATAGCCTTTGGATTACTAAGTTCGCTGATGATTGTAAACTAGGTGCAATCATTGTATTCCCCAATGATGTTAATATATTACAGGAGGGACTAACACAAACAAATGACTGATGCCACAGTCATGGTATAAAACTAAATGAAGAAAGTGTCCTATTATCCCATTTGGTAAAGCATAATTCCCCACTAATTGCAATATTGACAGCACCCCCTCTAAGTTCAAACTCACTGGTGCTAGATTTTAGAACACAGGTTGACAGCAATCTGAACTTTGACCACCAGGTTTCCATGGTGAGGAAAGCCTTCTACATTGTGCATCTCAAGGCATCGTATCCAGGTCTAAGGATGTTTTAACCCCACTTTTCTTGACCCTAATCAGACCATTAGAGTACAATGCTCCCTTCTTGTATGTATCTCACCAGACACCTGCAGCAAATGGAGAGACTACAGAGGTTTCTCCCTATGAAGATACAGAGCTTCTAAGCCATGACCTACATGGATAGACTGAAATCCCTGTTACTGTACTCTGTCTTATATCAGCTACTGTGCCTGGCCTACAGGGCAATCTCTGATCCCAACCTGATGGGTTTTCTACACATCCACAAATCAAATGCTACTAGAGTCACTCTTTCTAGGGTCTTAACCTTGCCAGTGACATTAACAGAACATGCTGGAGAGATAGGTATGTGTCCCAGAGATTGCCACTGCTCTGGAATAAATTTTAATTTAATGTGAAACAGAGTTCCAAAATGACCCTTTTCAATCACAACATGGACAAATGGATTGGTGACAGTAGATTCACCCAGGAGGTGGCACCTTGTCCCTCATGGACAGGGGTAGTTGGTGCTGATCTGCAAAGGGCAATTGGGGCAACTCAAGATTAACATGGCTAGGTTTATAAAGGCTCTAGGGCTGCTAACCTAGTAATGTCCTATGAACCTATGGTATGGTTTGAGCTTGTCTTGGCATCCTAACAATGAGGTCATTGCTTTATAGACTGTACTCCATCTCTCGTGCTTCCTAACATGTGAAACTGAATACCCTTGGGGTGTCCAATGCCCTCTTCTTCCTTGTATGTCCTTCCACCTGGTAACTACAAGAACTGCTTTCATGAGTTTGGGCCCATATCCCAGTACTGGCCATTTTAGTGCTGTACAATGCTTCTCATATGTGGCAGAGTTCTGCTAAATTGAGCCACTGTCCCACCAGGATGGGTGAACCAGTACAAGCAGCTCAGTCCTATCACCTCCACCAAACGTTCTGTACTCAGCCCTAATATTAGAAATCAGGTCACCTATGTTGTAACCAGTTCCTAATCATTCAACTCCACAAAACCAGAAAGTGCATTCAGAAATCTTGACGTTTTCCTCAAGTTACCATATTTGAAATGGAAACTAAAACATTGTAAACCTACTTGCATTTCAATATCAGATCTGCATCACATCAGTCACGCTGCTGCTTGCATATGCGTATATAATTAACTAATGTCATTCATTTTATTTTATCATTTATCGCTTGATTTTTATGGCTTCTTAACTCAGTCCCAATCATTTCCTCAAAATTTTAATCAGGTACCTTGACTGCCAATTGTCTATAATTTGTTAGCATGTTTTCTACATCTTTATTTTTAGCAATGGATTTTATTTGTAGCATATATCAACTTAGTTAACATTATGACTTTACTCAGTTGCACAGATGGTTATATTTACTCTAAACTGTATGCATATATTTTTGCAGTTATGTAATATGATACTTGCTTTAACTCCCAATATTATTTTAATAAAACCTAATCAGTTTCACAAGATGTAGCAGCTAATTACCTGTTCATGTACATAAAGAGTTCTGTTTGGAGTTTGCTGCCTTGTAAGCAAGATAGTGTATCAGTACTTATTGATTTAAACAAATGATCAAATGTCCTTCTGAAATCTGTTCATGTAATGTCCTGTCTTTAGCATAGGGGCCTTGGACTAGTCAGCTTACATATTTTCAAGCAAACAGCTAAATAAATACAAACATTTAGGTATTTATAAATGAGAAACAGTACTACATTGTAAACAAATCTTAACTCAAATAAGGAATAGATGCTTTACCACTTGGTAGTTCCTATCTCACATTTGCTTATGTATTCCAAGCACACAATGGTCCTTACCTTAACATATTTAATTTACTTGATTTGATTCCATTTTGGAAGGTCATGCCAGGTCAACATTCAAATAACAACTGTCACTCATCTTGTGTGTTCAGTTGAGACACTGAGGCAATGTGATGGGCTTAAGTTGTTTATTGTACATAAACACATCAGGATCTGTAACTGGAACATATATTTAAGCTAACTGACTGACTCATTACTTCAGACACACACGCATGTGCATCTCCATTCAGACCTGCATTCACTCTGACCGACTATACAAAATGGCACTGAACTTGCACATGCTCAGTAACTTATATGCACATGCTATCTAGCTACAGTGGCTGACTAGGTACTATACACACAATGATCTATATCCTCTCTCTTTGATTTGCTCGACATGCAATGGTAGAACAAAATATTTTATAAAAGCTAGAGATCACATCAACATTTAACAATAAATTAATTCAAGTCCAAGTCGCTGTGTATCTCGAAATGGGTCTGGAAATTTTACCCAATCTGGTCACATAAAAACTTTGACTGGGTTTAGCAACAGGGACAGTCTCTGCGGATTCTTTTACAATTGCAACTTTGGGGATTGCATCAGGATTACTTGAAGAAAGTACACTGTCATCTGGAATTTGAACAAGTGAGAAATAGCATCTCTGGCACAAACAATCTGCTGTGCCCTGGTTCTGATACTGACAATATGTGTCTTTTGATTCCTTTTGAAATCCATTCCATCAGATTGTACAATGTAAGATCTTGGTTCTTCACAAATATCTTTCACAATTCCTACTTTGTCATATCCTTTAGATGTTTGCATTCTCACAATCTCTGCTTGTCTTAATGGTCTAAGAGGTTTGCTGGATTTATCCTAGTATAACTTTTGTAACAGATATTTTTTTTCAAAAGTTGAGCCTTGACCATTGTGTTGTTCTTTTTCATTTGGAATCAATAATTGTTTACTGATCAGAAGAGTTGTTCAAGTCTGTCTGGACATCAATCTCTGAGCAGTGAACCAAGCAAATTATCTCGAGGAATATTTCTGAGATTAAGTGGGTTAAAAAAACATAGATACCATCTCTCTTGGATTTCTCCAACAAACATTTCGCACTTTGAACTGCATGCTCAGCTAATCCATTGGATTGTGGATACTCCGGACTACTGGTAACATGGACAAAGTCCCAAGACTCAGCAAAATTCTTTTACTGCTGTGCACCATTCTCAGATACGACTTTGTGCAGACTACCATGAACAGAAAAAATGTCTCGTCAGTTTCGTCATGGCAGTGCTGGACGTTAAGTTAGGAAGAAGGTAAATTTCAAACTAATTCAAATAAGACTCTACTAACACTAAGTAATGCTGACCATTCCATTCTAAAATATTAGTAGCAACTGTCAACCATGGTAGTTCAGGAATCTGGTTTAGCTTTAGTGTTTTTTTTTTTTGGTGGTGTGATTTAGTACTATTGCAAATGGCACATTCTAGAGTTTCCTTCTATATATCTTTTGACATAGAAGACCAAAATACTGTGCCTCTTGCCCTTGTTTTGGTTGAATCAATACCCAGGTGACCAAAATGCAAAATTTTGATTTATTCCTGTTGTAATGCTGAAGGAATTACCACTTTAGGACCTTTCACGATGATTCTATCCTCCATCATGAGTTCAGCTCTGTAAGAAAAATACTTCTGTATGTCAAATGGTTAACTAGTTTGTCATGCTGGCCATCCTTGAATGATAACATCTTTCAACTTCTGGAGAATTGGGTCTGAAGCTGTGTGATTTCTGATTTCATCAAGATGTGATGAGAAAACATTTTTGACTTCCATGATTTCAAAGTCTGCTTTCTCGTTGTCATACTGTTCTGTTGTTTGTCTGGGCACTCTTGACAAAGCATCAGCAAGGTATAGAAATTTGCCTTTTGTATAGGCAATATTGAAATTATAGTTTTGAAATTTTAACATCATGCGTTGCAAGCATACTGGATCTGTATGTATTAGGTTTTTCAGAACTGTCGCTTAAGGTTAGTGCTTATTCTCTGTTTGAACAGGTTTGCCATAAACATAATCATTGAACTTCAAACATGAAAACACTACTGCCAAAAGCTCTTTTTCAATTTGTGCATATTGCATTTCAGTTTGATTTAAAGTTCTGGATGCATAGTCTACTGGTATACCTTCTTGAAAACATGCTGCACCAGGACCATACTTTGAAGCATCACACAAAAGAGTTACAGGTTTGTGAACATTATAATATATCAATGTGGTTGGACTGGCAATTTTCTGTTTTAGAATGTCAAATACTTTTTGGTGTTGCTCCAACCAGGACCAGTTTAAAATTTTGCATATCAACTCACATAATGGTGCTGAAAGCAAATTCAGGTCTGAGATGAACTTTCCTAAATAGTTGACCATACCAAGAAAACATTGCAAAGAGGTGACATTTTCTGGAAATGGCATCTCAAGAATTGCTGCTTGGTTAGACAGATCTGGTTGTGAGCCAGAACTGGTAAATAAATGATTTACATACATAACTTCTTCCAGTTTGAATTTGCATTTTTGAGGATTCATTTCAAGATTTACTTCACAAGCACAGTCTAGAACTTTCCTGTGGTTTCTATCATGTTCATCTTCACCACTGATCCTACAATAATGTCATCTAATATAACTGCACATGGATAACCTGAAAAAATTTGTTCCATCACACTTGGAAATACTTCACTGGCAGAATTTATCCCAAATGGCATTATCAAGAATCTGTATTTACCATATAGTGTACTGAAAGTGGTTAACAATGAAGCTTTGTAATCCAGTGAAATTCACCCAAAATGAAGTATTTGTATCTAACACTGAAAAATAGTGGCATTCATCATGAGAGCGGCTAATTCTTCTACTGTGCACATCGGATGATGAGGACATTTAAGTGCTTTGTTTAAATCTCTCAGATAAATACATATTTTCATATCATCTGAGCTTTTCGTATGTCCTATGACCATGCAGGATACCCATTTGCTCTGCTTTTACTTTACTCTGCATTGCTACCAGATCCTTCCTGGGGGGTCTGGCAACTGGGCTTGCTTCATGGTTTAACTTCATAGAATATGTCACTGGAAGTTTGCCAAGCTCATCTGTGAAAATATCAGCATATTCACTAAAAATATTCTGAATAAAACTATCATTGTCATTCAGACTTATATGGTGAGCCTCTTTATTAAATGAAATCAGTCCCATTTTCAAACTGTCTTTGAGGCCTAACAATGACTGCACGTGTCTTTTGATTACAGTACGTAAAAGTACAAGTCATAGCTGTTCCCAGCAGAATGGCATGTGAGAACTACTGCGCCATCAGTATGAATCTCTTCATCACCATAAGCAACTAGTTTTGCACCCTTTGTTGAATCAAGTTTCTCACCAGCTGTTACTATGGCAAACATTCCTGCTGCTATAACACTGCACTTGGATCCAGGTTTCCCTTTAATCCAAACAGTACAAAATATTTCACTTTTTGCTGCCAACTGATAATCTACTGTGTTAACTGTTTCATTAATCACAGACACCATCAACATAGAAAGTTTGCTCACAGATCTCTATCTGAGCAACTTGCTTCTTCGGATGCTCTCTTTTAATAAAAGTATGTGCCACTTTAGACTTGCAAAGCCTTTTAAAATGATTCCACTTTTTTACATTTATGACACTAATGACCAGATGTTAAACATTTGTTTAGGATCATGGCTGCCCCCACAATAACTACAGTTAGCAATGGAGTTTGGTGTTCCAGTCCATTTCATTTTATATTTCTTTTTTATCTTAGCTTTATGTTGTACACTATCAACATTCGCACTGGCAGACACTGCATGCATGTTTTTCTAATTCGTAAGCATATTCACACATTTTCTGTAAGCTCATATATTTGTCAAATCTCTATGATTTTGTTCAACATTAAATCACTGTCTTGAAGCAAAATCTTTCTCACTGCATCATTATTAACACCACACACGAGTCTGTCCTTTATCAACTTATCTCACTAATCACCAAATCTGCATATTTTGCTTTGTTTCTCAAGTCAGTAATATATGCTGCTATAGTTTTGCCAGGCTTTTGATTTCTTGTGTAAAACATATGCCTTTCCATTGTAATATTTGTTTGAGGGTCACACATTTCTCTAAATGTACGTTCTAAGTACTCAGAGTCTTCTCACGGTTCAGCCTGTATCACAATACAGCAGTTCTCCCCCTCCCATGCATACATGGCAGGTGCATACACAAACAAATATTCCCTGTCATTGGCTTCCAAGCAAATTAAGAAGTATGAATGCCTTTGTACGTGAGTCTTTATCAGGAAATGCAACCTGTATGAAAATATCATATTCTTGCTCAAACACTCGCCAATTCTGAGCAATATTATTAGCAAACACCAGCCGTCCACAAAATCCCTCTGCCATAACAACAAAATATGTTTAAATATCAGCATAGACCAGGTACTTTTAATTATGCTCAAATGTACAAAAATCTCTCTGAAAAGGCTTTACTTCAACACTGCAAACACTGGGAACACTGGATACTTTGGATACTTTGAGAAGATTTATTAATGCGAAAAAGTAGTACATTGTGAAAAAAATTGGTCATTTTAGCCTTTTTGTACTTTTAACACTTCAGAAATTATTTTGAACCCTTTTGTATTTATTTCAGATATTTTTATCAGTATGTCACAATTTCTGACATTTCATTTATTTTGGTAATTATTTTGAACATTTTGAATGCTTCAACATACATTTGCTGATTGAAAAATTATTCAAACAAATTTAAGTACCTTTGAATAACCACTGACCTGTTTGCAAGTAAGTACCTTTGAATAACCACTGACCTGTTTGCAAGTTTGCTCCTATATATTCCTCCACTCTAACTTTGTGCCTCTTGGTTTTCGAGTTGCTTCAACTTCGGGTCCCAGTCTGACACTATGTCGGTACATAAACAAATCAGGATTTGTAACTGGAACATATATTTCAGCTAACTGGCTTACTCATTACTTCTTGCACACTCACATGTTCATCTCCATTCATACCTGCATTCACACTGGCTGACCATACAAAATGGCACTGATCTCGTATGTGCTCAGTAACTTATATGCACGTGTTATCTAGCTACAGTGGCTAACTAGGTACTATACACACAATGATCTACAACAACAATGCTCCTCTGAACGATTCGGTGATTAGACCAATGGTGATATATGTTCAGCAATACGTATGAGTGAAATGAGAAGAAAAGGTAAATATTAAACTAACAGCTTACAAATGGATTTATCTTTCTTTCAAAAAGCCATAGAGTCATACATATGGAAGTTGTCTTTATTATTATTACTGCTTCTGTGGAAATACATATACTAGACTTTCTGTTCTACCAGACAGAAAAACTGCAGTGTAATACCAGCATACATTGAAAATGAATAAATATTTATACCTACAGTATGTGTCCATATAAATAAATATATAGGTCTGGGTGGACTGGCTTTGGTCTAAATTCTCTTTGGTTGACATATGTTTGACAGCATTTGGTCAATTAACCTGATGGTCAACAGGTGTGTAAGATCACACAATTCTTGTGGTTGGGGAATATGCCCTTTCCCTAATCTTGTGTAATCTCAGAGTCTGTATATATGTTTCTCAGTGGCTGGGAATGGCACAGCCACCCAAATGGTGGTGCAGGGTGAGCTTGCTGAGGTTGTTTCTTGACACATTTGTGGTAGCGTGTCGATGCTGGCATTGTCAATACTGTGTCGTCGACATTTGAAAGGTCGATATATGAAAATTTCAAATTATAAAATGCTCATTTATCTGTTTCTTCTATGTCAGTGTGGGTCTGCTTGTATGTTCCATGTTTTTGAATCCATGGCATCTAATTCTGAAAGCCTGAATTACCTCTCTGAAATGTGCCACCAGCAACAATCAAACTGGTAAAAGCAGTTTTGGTTGCATTAAGACTGCAAACAAAAGAACTGTTAATGTTAAATCCTAATGTAGGCTTATCTGTCCTTAACAGCTGCCTTTGCCCTTGCCAAGCTGACACTTTTTAAAATGCACTACATGTAATGAAACATGACCTACAAGCATTCCTGCTCTCCAAGGCAGCAACTCTTTCTAATCCAAACTGCATGCCTAACCTGGCTTCTGTCATCAGGGCCACAGGAAGAAGCATTCTTTTACCAGTATATCACACTGGAGCCCGCAAATGAGAGACATGTAGACAAAGCTCCAACACTGACTCCTAGAGGTGACTGAGCAATCAATTAAACCTGAGATGACTGGTTAGTTATCAAGGCATTATCCCTGTATGCCAACCATTGTGACTTAACATATATATGACAGATTAATAATTACTGATGCCTAAGAAAAAAAGAGGGTTCCTTTACACAAATAGTAAACTTCAGTTGCAGAAACCAAAAAAAAAAGTATAATTACTGAAGTTCATTACAGCTTTCTCATAAGAACTGTCTCTGGTTAAGGCTATCTTTGCAAACATTAGTTTTCAAATTTTTCTAACTAGTGATGTGCAGATCCATGATGCAGACCCATTATTCTGTGAAATACAAACTTCTAGATTAGGTAAAAAAAATGATTGTTTAAAGCAAAAGTGACACTCAGATGACAATCAGTCATTTAACTTCTGCAGCGCATTTATATAATATTCATAAGGAATACTGTCTAATGAAACCATTTACAAATCAGCTAAGTCTAAAGACTTCACTCCTTAATGGTTACTCGGCTAAAATTTTAACAACCTACAAATTACTGAACTACAGACCTAAGAAGAAGATTAAATCACAAAGTTAAAGAGGTTTCCCTTAAAACACTGCATATGTTTCATTATATTGCTGTTGCTTTAACATAAAAAGCCTGCATATATAACAGCACATGACGTTCACTGGCCTCACTCTTTGTTCTTCTCTCTAGTGTTCTTCTGTTAATCCCACAGTTCTGTTATAAAAAATAATAAAATAAAATAAAATAGAATAAAATTAAAATGAAATGAAGCTGGTTTCTTCTTCTAATAATCAAAAGGCCACTTATCCAAAATTGAACTTACCAAGACAACAACACCGAACAGTGAATACGCTGAATGATCACACTACCAAATTTTTTAACAGGGAATGTATGCACATGGCCAACATATAACATAGAAACACACAGCAGTATGTCAAACCTATTCAGATGGGGGGCTGTGCCATCTACACCCCCTCAAACTAAGTATTCCAACTCCAGGATCGCACTACAGTAGGGAAAAGGGCAAATTTCCCCATGCTGGCTAAGTGCATATGGTCCCTGTTAAAAAATTCGGTAGTGTAAAGATTCGGTGTAGTCAAAGTTTGGTGTTGTTGTCTCGGGAAATTACATTTTGAGTAAGTGGTATTTCAATGATTAGAAGTAGACCCATATACATGCATATTTATAGAGAGAGAAAAAGAGAGAGAGATACATATATATGTGTGTATATATATATATATATATATATATATATATATATATATATATATATATATATATATATGGAATCACTACATAATCTAGAAAGTTTGAAATACTGAATTTCAAACTTTCGAGACAATATAGCTGAAACCCCTAATTACCGAAAGACCAGAAGCGCAAATTTTAAAATCCCGATCATCGGGAGTTTGACATTCACACGTCTGGTGTTGTGGTATGGTGGAAGGTCAGATAAGTATCTATGTTTAAATGTGTTGGTTAGGGTTTAGTGTGTAAGTGTGTATTGTGGCTGTGATGTGTGTGTGTGAGGGGAATGTAGGTATGTGGTGATGTTTCTTGTGTTTGTGTAAGTAGTGCGACCTTGGAGTTAGAATATTTAAGTAGGGTGTGTGTGTATGGAGGGGTGCAGGGGGGCTTGCCCCCCTGCTTGTCTGTAGTTTAGGTGTGTGTGTGTGTGTGTGTGTGTGTGTGTGTGTGTGTGTGTGTGTGTGTGTGTGTGTGTGTGTGTGTGTGTTCTGGGGGATGGTGTGTGTATGTGTGTGATGTATATTGAGTGTAGTTTTTGGTAGTCTGAATTTCGCAATTTTGATGTTTCAGTGTTTTAGTGTTTCGGGTATTTGGTCTCGGGATTTTGGGAGTCGGTAGTTTGGGTTTTCGGGATTTAGTAGTGGTTCCCTATACATATATATATATATATATATATATATATATATATATACACACACACACACACATATATATATATATATATATATATATAAGTGCCATATAATCAAACAATCATATCATTTGATTGCTTCTGACAACATTAGTTTCTGTGAGAATACAGAAAAACAGACTGTTGGAATTTACCCTTTCCCTACTGTAGTGTGATCTAGGAGTTCATTTATATATATCTATATCTGTATGTATATATATATATATATATATATATATATATATATATATATATATTTAAGAAGGAGATTAGGGAAAGTGGCCATCCACATGGGTTGTACAGGAGTGCTTGCCCCCTGCAAAAAACACAGATTTTATTTTTTGGGTTTTATTTCCCTTTTATTTTGAGTTTTGATTCATTTGGATATATTTGTACTTTGATATTTCAAAGTACATTCATATGTATAGATATATATATCTATGAGTTTATCCTGAATATTACCCTGTGAGTTTGTTCAAAACACAAAACATCACACTAACTCATCAATTAATACCATTAATTGTCTCTTAATTAATCAAAAAGTAATCTCAGATGTAAACCATTAGGTTGCATTTGCAATTACCAATCCCCCCATAGGTTTATAGGCATTTACTAAGCTAATGGCCCTAGAGCCTTTACAAGCCTAGCCCATAGGATTACCCTGGCATTGTGCCACCCAACCTTAGTTCTCAGTGCCTCTGTCGAGTAGAGCCACTGGAGTGATCCCGGGGTGAATTTTCTATTTCCCATCCACTCGTTAAGATTTCTCTTTTAAGAAGGCCAGTGAGGTGCTCTGTTTGACATGTATGGAAAGTCTATTCCATAGCATGGGCAGTCTCTGGGTTATGAACCTGTCCCTCCAGCATGTTCTGTTGATTGTGGTAATGAGGTTGAGGTATCTGGGGCATGCGGTGCAGCAGGATTGGGATTTTTTTAGATGTAACATTTCTAACAGAGCTGGGTCAGACATGGCTTTGTAAGTCAAGCAGAGATCGCCTCTAAGAAGGCGATATGAGACAGAGAATAGTTGGAGTTTTTTGAGTCTGTCCATATAAGGCAAGTGTTTAAGGCCTAGGATCCTCTTTGTGAGGTACTTTAGTGGTCTCTCCAGTTGTTGCAAGTGTCTATTGAGGTACATGCCAAATGGGGCATTGTACTCGATGATTGGCCTAATGAGGGAAGAGTACTGGGAGACAATAACCTCTTTCTTTCTAGAAGCAAAACCCTTAGTAATGAGATGTGCCACATAGAAGGACTTTCTGACAACAGTGGCAATGTGGTGGTCAAAAGAGAGGTTGCTGTCAACCGGTGTTCCCAGATCTCTTATAATGCCTTCTGTGTTCAGTGGACTACCACTGATGTGGTAATTCAAGGGAACTGTTTTTTTTTCAAAGGGGATGACAGCATATGTTTTGGCATTGAGCTTAAGGCCATGGTTCTGACATTAACCGTTGGTCTCAGGGAGTCCTTTTTGTAGGATGCCAACATCACTTGGGGAGTTAATAATAGCTCCCAACTTGCAATCATCTGTGAACTTTGTCAGCCAGAGTCCCTTAATGTTGGCCTGGACTTCAGACAAGCAGATACCAAACAGGAGAGTACCCAGGACCGAACCCTGTGGGACTCCACTCGTGACTGGTCGGCAGTCTGACTTGGAGTAAGCTACTTTCACTCTGTGGGTTCTATCTGTGAGCCAGTTTGATGCCTAGCTTAGTGAGTTTTTCTATGATTCCTGAGTGGGGGATAGTATCAAAGGCCTGGGCCAGATCAAGGTAGGCCATATGAACCACCTTGACTTCATCCACAGCTCTGGTGACTGACTCAAAGAAGTCGACCAGGTTGAGCCGGCATGATCTACCCTTCAGAAAACCAAACTGTGTGGGATCCAGAGTTTGGAGATTCCCTATATCATTGTTTATTAGGTTCATGATGATGCATTCCATAGCTTTGAATATCAGACTTATCAGGCTAATGGGGAAATAGTTCCCAGGGTTTGTAGTTGCTCCTTCTTTGTGGAGAGGGATGACTGTAGCAGTGCGCCATTCGGTAGGGATAAAGGCCGAGGTGAGGCTGTGATTGAACAGGGCACACAAGTAAAGTGCCAGTTGACTCTGTAGTTCATGTAGAACACAGCCGGGGATATTGTCAGGTCCCATAGAAGCTGTATTCTTGGCCTTGGACAGTGCTGCTTTAACCTGTGCAACAATAATACTAGGTGCCTGGCAATTTACTGGTATTGTAATTGGTCCTTTGGGGGGGGGAGTAAAGTTGGCACTGAATCTGTCAGCCAGTATATTGGAAATATCTGTTGGCTCGGTATAGGAGTTACCATTGTGCAGTAGCTCAGGACAAATCTGGGTATTGCCATGGAGATTCTTTACATAACTATAGAAGGCCTTGTGGTTGTCTTTACTATCTGCTGCAACTCTATTTTCATAGCTAGCTTTAGAGGATTTGATGAGGGATCTCATCTTTTTGTTGAGGCTGATAAGGGAGTTTTTCCAGTCATGGGACTTCACCTTATTCTACATCAGTTTCCTCCTTCTGTTGTAGAGTTTGTTTATGGCAGGGGACCACCAGATTGGCTTCTTTTTTTTGGGAGGAGGGCGTCTTGGTTCAATTGGGTATGGCGAGATCCATGCATTTGTGTATGTGTTCGTACAGTGCACTGGTGTATGATTTGGTGGTCATGCAACTATTCTCCATTTGCATGGGTGCCATGAAGTTAGCCACCTCTGTTTTTAGGAGCCCAAAGTTAGCTTTGAAGAAGTTTTTTATGGTAGTTACCTTTGGGGGTGGGGTTGGATTTCCAAGGTGATTAGTTTGTGGCTGGATCTAACCAGGAAGGAGTTGAATATTGGTGTAGAGCAATGGTCGCCCATGTTAGTAATGACCTGGTCAAGGATGTTGCTACCTCTAGTTGGGGTAAGAATTATCTATTCCAGGGCACTGGAATTAATGAATTCCAGGAAATGTTGGGGAAGTGTATTGGTACATGAGTAGTTTTCCCAGTTAATGGAGAGGTAGTTGAAGTTGCCCAGTATGAGAGTGTTAGGTTGGACCCTAATATTCTCCAGGGTGCTTAGGGAAGGGGAATGTGAGTCTTTGGACATGGTTGGGGACCTACAGCAGGCTACAACCTGAATCGCTGTCATACCCAATATTAGCTGCACCTGAAGTATCTTTGATGCATTATGCTGGGCTACCAGTCAGGACATGTGCGCATCCTTTATGAATATGGAAATGCCACTGCCTTTGGAGCTTTGGTCCAAGTTCTGGGGCCGAAAGGTGTGGAATGAGTTATAGCCTGATAGTGCAGGGGTGTTTTTTGCTGCTTTTAACCAGGTCTCTGTTACACCACAAATGTTGATGTTCTCCATTTTAAAGAATGCTTCGAGCAAGTGCATTTTGAGATTTAGACTTCTAGCATTGAGCAGCATGACCCTCAGACTGTATTTGTTTGTAGCTGTTATGGTGGTAATTTGTTCTTTGGAACACCACCTAAAAAAGGCACTATAGGGGTAGCAAAACCTTGGCCAGTATTTGGAAGCCCAGGGGTGACAGATGCAAGCCATCTCTGGCAAAGCATCAAGGTCTGTCAATCATGTCATCCCAGGCAGAGAGATACTGGATCCCCTTAGAATGACACCAGAAACTTAGACAATTGTTAAATCAATCATTTTCTGTTTGTACTGCGGTATAATTCTGGGTGATGGTAGGATGCTGCTCAGGGCTAGGGTCATACCTCCCTGGGCTACATAATCCGAGAGCTCCTCCATATCTCTTTTCATGTAGTCCAGGAAGTTACATCTCAGGTCATTTACACCCACATGTACAATGACTGAGTCATATTTGTTCCTGTTGTTGAGGGACCTGAGTGCATGCATTATGTGGTGGATCCTGGCACCTGACAGGCACCTAGCTGTTACTTTCTTCTTATTCATCCTAGTGAGTGGGACATCAGTGTACCTCACTGTTGAGTCACCTATAACTAGTGTGTTGAGCATGCTGTTTTGCCTTAGGGGCTTTGGTCGAGTGGCACACTAGGAGAGTTATGTGTCTCATGATTAGTGTTGTGTTGTGGTGGTCGAGTGTGTTTCTGTCTTGGAGATCTTTGCTGTTTGGGTAGATTTTTATTGAGAGCCTCTGCAAAGGTGGGTGTGTGGTTTGTGTTTTTATGTGAAGGTAGTGCTGGTGTGTGTTCTGGAAGGCTATGTGTTCCATGCGGTGTGGTGCAAGTGTTGACCTTTTCCTCTTGATCAGCTATTCTGGTCTTGGCTGTAGAGTGCGTGGCTTCCCATTTGGATATATAAGTTCATCTACCGCAAGTCTGAGTGTTGGGAGTTAAGAGGAGAGTGTCAGTGTACATGAGACAGTTGCTACATTGCCTCAGGATGCCCAAGTTCACCAAGTAAATGGGAGAAAGCACAGGGAACTGACCTTTAGACATGCCTGGAGGGGTGGGCATTAATAATAAGTACTGTAGCTGTTTCCTTGTAGAATGTTTAGTGCTGGTAGCACTTTTGTGTGCTACAATAATTGCTACAAGAAGTCTGGTAAAGTGCTAAATTAATAAGCTAGTAAAAGTGCAGGAGAGGAGAGAACTAGCAGATCTAAGAGGAAAATTGAAGCGCAGACTTCGGCACCACTCAGAAGCTTACAAACCATCCTGGATACAGCAGATCTGTATCTGGACTAAACTAGTTAGAGGAAAGAAGGAAAACAAGCCCAAACATGGCCTTTTAAACCAGAAAGTTGAAAGAGATGGAAAAACTGCCTAAACAGCCAAAAAAACTGCAATTTCTGGGCCAGAAATCATTCCTCTTGTGGTAGATAGGTTTTCTAGTGCTTACCACTCCCACTGATAAGCTAGAAGGCTTGGGAGTTCTGCCTCCACACTACCGTAATTAAATATACTAACTCCTGGGATGCACACCCATAAACAAAAGGAAAAACTCCTGAATTATGTTACAGTCTATCAACTTATGCTCTTCTACAACAGAATTTGACAAACGACACCACAGACCAATAAAACCGTAATTTAAGCATGTGACAAATGTGCATACAGATAAAACTTATAATAACATGAATAAACCTATAATATATAACATGAATAAATAAATATATGAAAGTCAAGTTTATATATATGTGTGTGTGTGTGTGTGTGTGTGTGTGTGTATATATATATATATATATATATATATATATATATATATATATATATATATATATATAGAGCGAGAGAGAGAGAGAGAGCTATAGGGGTCTACGACTGTTGAGTGAAAACTCACGTGATTGAAAATGAAATTACTAGCACCACTTCACTGAAAGCTCACTTCACTGAAAACTCACTTAACTGAAACTCATTTTAGTGAAAGTTATAAATGGCCTTTTCCCCACTGTAGTGCAACCCTGGAGTTAGTATATAAAGTAAGGGGGTGTGGGGGGTGAAGCCCCCCACATATCTTGGTTATATATTCTCTTTTGGAAACAGTTATTTATTGTACTTGTAAGTATCACTGTGTATACTTTAAAATGTTTATAATATGTGGGGGCTATGCCCCCCACATCACCCAATGTGGGTGGCTGTGCCTCCCACACCCACCCTTACTTTATATACTAACTCCAGGGTCACACTACAGTGGGGAAAAGGCTATTTATACCTTTCAACGAAATGAGTTTCAAAGAGATGAGTTTTCACTGGTGAGCTTTCAGTGAAGTGGTCCTAGTAATTTCATTTTCAGTCAAGTGAGTTTTCAGTCAACCGTAGTAGACCCAGCTATATATATATATATATATATATATATATATATATATATATATATATATATATATTTTTTTTTTACTTGGAGAAAGGCAATCCATTGTAGTACAGGTTAAATCATCTGCACAGATGAATATTAAAAGAAGTTATTCTTGTCTGGCTCTTGCCAGAATGCACCTCATTATCTGCCCCATCTTCATTTTCCTACAAAAGAAAATATTTGATATTGTCAGGGAAGGCTCCAAACCAGAAGTGTGCAGCGAAAATTAACATTTATTTTTAACAAGGCCTTATTCACTTTACCTGACATCACTTCGAAGAAAGCTTCAATCAAGCAGTGACAGACTTAAATGGAAAAAAAATGAAAGTCAGGTTTTTGTTTTATAAAAATATCCCCACTGTTTCACATTTTCAGCCCTGAAACAGTGAGTTTGAAGACAACAGAGAAGCTTCAACTAAACCATATGAAACCAAAACTGTTTCTTATACTTGTCAAATACTCTACAGACATAAAAGGAGCGCCTCAATAGCACAAAGATTGGCACATCTTCCCGACCCTAAACTGCTGAAATGTGATAAACATGTCAGACACAAACAATATGTGGCACACAGGAAAACTTTAATCATACGTCACTGAATAGACATTAAGTGTTATAGTACTACGTTCAAACATTTACCCTGACAGCTGTATCATTTGCTTTGTGCAATTCTGTCACTTTGCAGACATCATTAATGTCAGTTGAACCTACTATTATATAAACTAAAAACAAACAAAAAATCATAAGATTGCTGGGTTATGAAACTTCCTTTTACTCCACACTGAGTCGTAACATTTTATATCTTTTGTGATGTTAGTGCTGCTTGGAACTAGCTAATGTTTTCTGGTTACACTTCTGTTCGGTTGACATTAATACCATCATTCAGCAGATAAACTTCACCATGACTAGTTAAATGCTGAAGGATCAAGTCTACCTAGTAACTCTGGAATGCAAATATGAAAAAACAATATCTGACACCTAGAAGTAACTGCAGAAATGCCTGGAGGTGCACTCGGCTGTAAAGTTACCAACTGCATTATTACAGTTGCTATTATTTACACTATCAGTGGTTAGCAGGTGAAAAAAATTGTCTGGGTAGACATCATTAGTTTTTATTTAAGTCTCCAAAGCATACATACTCCCTCACAGCATAAAGTCCTACTTCAAAAAGGTTTATGCTCTTCTTCTTTCAGATATCACAGATATTTGCTTCTGTACTGAATGTTTGTCATTGCCTGCTGTATGAGGTACTCATACAAAGTGAATGAACACGTGTAAGACAGTGCAGTAAGTTACTCTGCATGTGTTGTCATGTCCTCATACAAAGTGAATGAACACGTGTAAGACAGTGTAATAAGTTACTCTACATGTGTTGTCATGTCCTCATACAAAGTGAATGAACACGTGTAAGACAATGTAATAAGTTACTCTACATGTGTTGTCATGTCCTCATACAAAGTGAATGAACATGTGTAAGACAGTGCAGTAAGTTACTCTACATCTGTGTTGTCATGTCCTCATACAAAGTGAATGAACACGTGTAAGACAGTGCAGTAAGTTACTCTACATCTGTGTTGTCATGTCCTCATACAAAGTGAATGAACACGTGTAAGACAGTGCAGTAAGTTACTCTACATGTGTTGTCATGTCCTCATACAAAGTGAATGAACACGTGTAAGACAGTGTAATAAGTTACTCTACATGTGTTGTCATGTCCTCATACAAAGTGAATGAACACGTGTAAGACAGTGCAGTAAGTTACTCTACATGTGTTGTCATGTCCTCATACAAAGTGAATGAACACGTGTAAGACAGTGTAATAAGTTACTCTACATGTGTTGTCATGTCCTCATACAAAGTGAATGAACACGTGTAAGACAGTGCAGTAAGTTACTCTACATGTCTTGTCATGTCCCATTTGAGGTTACAAACAACTAAAAAGCAGCAGTGCCAGAGTCTCAACAGGCCACACACTTTTCTTTGGTGTAGGAAGATTAGAATACTGTAGGTTCTGTGCAAGCAAAAGGTGCTTGAGCTCATTTTAGTTAGTTTCTCTAAGCCTTTTGGGTTTCTAATACCCTGACAGGAATGGACTCCATTCCTAAGTCAAAGTATGATTAAAATTTATGAAATTAGTATTGTTCCAGTCCTTCAGGTTAACCAGAAGTGCTATTCACAGCACCCACAATGCACCCAGAATTGACTCCTTCTGTAATTCATATGGAGTTACATGTATCGCTAACATATTTAAATATGACTGTAAATTCTTTTTTATAAGACCCCATTGCTCCTACTACTATTGGAACTGTCTGGGTATCTTTCTTCCACATTACCCTCATTTCTGCTCGCAAATCCTGGTATTTTATGACTTTGTGTCTCTCTGTATATAAGGCATTATAATCACTGGGTGTAGCAATTTCAGTGATCAGTGCTACTTTTGTCTTGTTTTCATGGGCTACAATAGTTGGTTTTCTGGTATCTATTTTTTGAACTGTTGGTAACAGGTGATCCCATGTGGTGTAAACTTCACCATTCTCTGTAATGCTTTGTGGTTCATGTTTCCAGTGGTTCTCAGCTACTTCACTATTATAATGTTTGCACAATCCCCAATGCAACAATCTTACCACATTATTATGCCTTTCAGTGTACAGGCCCCCTGCCATTAACGTATCACACCCAGCAACAGGATGTGCAGCTGTTTCCAATTTGGTTTTACAGAACCTGCATGTGACTGCTTTTCCCATCTGTTTAATGGACTTTGTAAACCAACATGTATGAAGTCCACTATCCTGAGCCTCTAATATTAGCCTATCATTTTTTGGTTTAAATTCACCTCTCCTTAATTATTCCTGTGTCAAACCCTGATTGATATGAGGTTCTTCCATAAATTTTCTGTACTTGCAACTATATTTATTCCTTTTCCACATGTCTTGCCTTCTCATTTTACCTTCTTCTTACATTCTTTCTTTTATTTTTTATTGCTTTCAGTTGCTGCCTGACTTTTGTCTACTTCTGTTTTACTTTCTGCTCAGGCTTGACATCTATTCCAGTACATAGTTTATTTTATTTATTTTATTTATTTTTTATTTTATTTTACATTTGTTGATTGGCATAGTCCGACTGGATGCATGTCCATTTTCAGCGGAGGCCCGGGGAGAAAAGCTCCAAGGGTAAGCAGATACAGCATTACATAATATCAGCATTACATAATACCAGCATTACATATTACAAACAGACTATTTACAGAGATTACATAAGTAAGCAAGTTAAACAAGTTCCACAGGTTAGAGTTAATCCTGAGCGCAAGTCAGGATTAAATTAAATTACACAGTAAACTGGTTAACAAATTTATACACATTCTAGAGAGAGTTAGCCAGGCATGATACATTGACATAGCCAGTTAAGTGACAAATGTTGTTTGAGTCTAGTTTTAAATTGACCTAAGGTGGAAAGTAAGGTAATATCAGCTGGAAGAGAGTTCCAGGATCTACTTACAGAGTTTGCAAAGAGAGAGTCACTGGCTGTGTTGTTAATTTTGCTAGTCTGAATTAGTAGTTTGTTAGAGGATTGAAGTGGTCTAGGATTGTTATAGGGGGTGATAATATTTTAAGTGCAGGAGTATTGTCCAGATTATAGAGGATTTTATAGGCCATAATCAGTTGGTTATACTGGATTAGGCTGGGTAGTTCAAGCCACCCAAGCTGATTTAGATTGATGCAATGATGTGTCCTAAAAGGCAGCCCAGTGGCAAACCTGGCAATGTGGCTGTAGCAAATTGAGAGTTTGTTAAGGACAGTCTTGTTTAAATTCGAGAGTAGAGGGGATGCATATTGAAGGGTTGAAAGAAGGTGAGAGCGAGCTATGGCAATTTTAGCTGGAGGGGTTAGGAAGGCTTTTATTCTGTAAAGTGACCCTAGTTTTTTATTGATGGTTTTGATAGTTTGGTTAACATGTAGGTCAAATTTTAGATTATTATCTATGATGACACCTAATAGTTTTGTAGAGGGGTCAGGGGAGATTATTGTGCCATCATTTGAATTTATGGTAAAGGTGAAAGCGGTAGACCTACGTGTTGGTGAAAATAACAGCATTTTAGTTTTTTTGGGATTTAGGATCAGACGACATTCAGAAAGCCAGTTTTCTATTGTATTAAAGATGGTCTGGGTAGCTGACCATAACTCTACTGGAGATGTGGCCGAGCAAATCAGAGTAGAGTCATCAGCATATTGGATACAGCTGACTTTTGGGATGACAGTATAAAGGTCGTTTATGAAGATGGAGAACAGCAAGAAGGTTAGAGAGTTTGCTCTGCCAGAGGACAGCCTGCTGTTGACCATTCAGGTAGGATTGAAACCATTGAAGGGCTCTAGTATCTAGACAGAATGTTTGCAGTGTGGATTAAAAGTTGGTGATCAACCATATCAAATGCCTTGGAAAGATCCAAGAAGAGGGCTGAGGATATATAATTATTGTTGCGATTATGGTTTATGGTGTTGGTAAAGGCTAGGAGTGCTGAAGTAGTGCTGTGATGAGGACGGAAGCCATGCTGAGTGTCTGCCATAAGGTGATTCTGGATTAGGTGGTGCATGAGTTGTCTATGAATACATTTTTCCATAATCTTTGCAAGTGGAGAGAGTATAGCTATTGGCCTATAATTGGCAATTCAGTAGAGCTGCCTCCTTTGTGAAGTGGGATTACATAGGATATTTTCCAGATGGAGGGAATTTTAGCTTCTACTATGGTTTGATTGTTTAGTATTGAGATGGGGTAAGCAATAGCATTAGCTGATTTTTGTAGGTACTCGGCAGGGAGTTGATCAGCAGAAAGTCTAGTGGGTTTTAATTTTTTGATCAAGGTACGGATAAGTGAAGTGGCGACTGGTTGGAAGCTGAACGTGAGTAGGTTTCTAGGGGTGCTACTTTCAGGACCAGGAGGTAGTTGGCTAGCTAGGGCTTGAATTGTCTCAGTAAAGAATTGGTTAAAACTGTCAGAAAGATCTTCAGGGGTTTTATCAATAGTAGCAGCAGGGATTGGGGTTGAAGTTTGTCCAGGATGTAGTAGATTATTTAAACCTGCCCAAAACTTCTGAGGGTTATTTTGATTTACTGTCTGTAAATTACAGTAATATTGTTTTTTGTCTTGTAAAATGGATTTTTTAGTTTCGTTCCTGGATTCCCTGTATTTAATGTGATCTTGGGGGTCTTTAGAAGAACGCCATAAAACCCATGCTTTGTTTCTAAGAGTAATTTTGAGTTTAGGCTCTTTAGAAAGCCACGGCGCAGTTTTTGCCTTTGTTCTCTTTGAACCAACAGGTGCATACAAATCAAGGATATCAAGGAATTTGTTGTTAAAGTATGCTACTGCTTCCTCTAAGGGGAGGTGTTTTAGAATAGACCAATTGCATGAGTTTAGTTCTTGTTGGAATTTGGCAGGGGCAAAGTTTTATTGTTTCTAACCTTTCTGAGTAAGGGTTGTTGGGAATTAATGGCTTTGTGCTTAATTACATATGTGAGAAGGTGATCGCTTAGGCCATCATGGAGGGTACCAGAGGTGTACAGTTGGGGGTGACTGTTTATGAGTACCCAGTCAAGTATGCTTTCTTTTTGGTTGGGTTTACCTTTCCTGGCAAGGGTGGATATGATTTGTGTAAATGCATGCAGGTTAATATGGGTGGTTGGGGATTCTGAGGAATAGGTGCCCCAGTCTATGTTAAAGTCTCCAAGTAGTAGGGTTTCTTGGTGGTAGTGACATGATAGCCAGTGCAGGATATCTTCAAGTGTAGATATATTGTTACCTGGGGGAATGTACATACAGATGATATTAATGCATTTATTTTTATTAAGTTGCAATTTGGTAGCAAGAATCTCTGAGCTATTAATCTGAGGTGGTTGTATTACATCTATGGTGACATTTAACTCAGATTTATAGAGTACAGCTACCCCACCCCCCTTCCAGGAAGCACGATCCAGCCTGTGTATGTTGTACCCAGGTGGTAACACTTCATTGTCTGTAGTGTTAGGTTTTAACCAGGTTTCAGATAAACAGAGAATCAAGGGGAGTGGACATCCAGAAGTGCATGCAATTCATGTACCTTCTTATTAATGCTTCTAATATTGAGATGACAGGCTAGGAGAGAGTTAGTTGACCTATTAATTGTAGGTTTGTAGCTTAGATTGCAAGTAGAGGGGGTATGTGTATCTGAAGTGGGTGGGCAGGGTTGTGGTGAATATCACCACCAAGTATTAGGTTAAGTCTATACTTGGTGATGAACTTCAGGAATTTGTTTATTATTCTGTGGTAGTGTTTAGATCTAGAGCTAATGTGCCTGGGGTTGAGATGTTGATAGACTGAACAAGATGTTGGATAGGACCTGGTACTGTAAGTATGCTTGAAGGTGGGAGGATTTGCAGCTGGGGTGATAGTATGGCCTTTCGGGACCTGAAATCCCATGAGAAACTGGTTTTCATACAAGGTAAGGAGGTATGGTGTGAACAAGAGGGGTAGTAAAGAAGAGTATATCATTATCTGTGATTCAGCTAGTGAGTTAAGGAACTGTTTTACCTGGTGATGCAACACCAGAAGATAGAGTGGTGAGGTAAAGGTACTGGAAGGGGGATGGGAGAATGCCAGATGAAAGCCAATAAGTGCTATTAAAATGTAGGTAGAAGAATGGGGGTGGGAGGAATTATCCCAGGTGAAAGCAGATAGGATCTAGAAAGTGGGGGAGTGGCTATAGCACTATAAATTTAGAGGTACTGGGGGTGGGAGGGAATTGGGGGCAGGGAGGGGAGCGAAGAGAGCCCGAGCGTAGCGAGGGCGAACGTAGCTAGGCTATTGCAGTTTACAAGGTTTACTAAGGTGTCCTAAAGCTATAAGGTAAGTATTATAGCTCTTAATGTAAGAGTCAGTTTACTTAAGTTACAGGGGAAGGAGGCAAACACTCAAGTAGAAAAAAGAGCCCTATGGCTGACCAAACTGGTGATCTGTTTACTTACACAGCACTGTAAGTGAAAACTTAACAAATGCTTTTTGTGTGCAACCTACTCTGCTTAAATGCTGAGAGAAACTGATTTTTTTATGTGACCAATTGCAGTCCTGTAGACTCCGTTTTGTAGGGAACTCTAGAGTTCAACTAGAAAAAGAGAAAAGCAGAGATTCTAGGGTAAGCATGAAGGCAACAACAGGCAGTTATTTTATAATAATACATTCAGAAAGGTTTGATGGTGTGGGGGGGTGGTAAAGTAGCATACTCCAGAATTAACTAAGATTTATAGCTAAGAAACCTAAGCAAGAGAGCAATGCAGTAAATAAACACTTGCTAGATTTTAAAGATATACCAGAAAAACTAAATCAGTTGTTCACAATTGTACAACTAGAAAATTGCCAGTAAAAGCCCTTCAGGTATAGCTAGCCCAAGTTATTCAAGTCATAAAAACACTTCTTCAATGTGTGTGTGCAATCTAAACATTAAAAACACATGCAGCAAGTAGGAGCTGTGATTATACACTTTCTCTAGGTACAGGTTCAGTTTAAACACAAATATTACCACAGAAATTCAGTGAAGTCACTAGCTACTTATAGAGCCTCTGCAATAAAATAGAGCAGTATGTGCAGAATCAGAATTTAGCAACAGGTCATGCAGTTACACAAAAAACAGTCAAAGATCCGTACAATGAAGAAACTTACACTGAGATACGCCAGGTCAGTGAAGGGGGGAAAGAGAGAGGAAAATCCTAAGCACCTAGTTTTGAAAATGATGCCTGTACTGATTTGTAGCAGTTTATACATCAACACAAGGCAGATCATTGCCCTATAGTTTTTAAGATAGCGCGCTGGTTCACTCTTAAGGAGGGTATTGTTCCTCCTGTAATTAACCAGGGTGTTGTTTGTTCAGGGTGCATATATAAGTAGGTCATACGTAGGGTTAAATATTTGGGTAACAATGTTAATACTTTTAGCCAGAGTTTAGGTACTACATCTGGGCCTGGAGTTTTGCATTTTCTAATTTTGTTTCCAATTCCCTGGCCATTACTTCATCCCATTTCATGTACATTTGAACTTCTTACTGTTTCTTTTACTTCTTGTACCCGTTCAGCATCATTGTTATTCCACAGGATCTTCATAGATACTTCTGTAAAATCTGTCTATTGCTTCTTTTTTTGATGCTGTTTCAATTCCTTTTTCTTTGTTTCTCTACCAATGGTTTCAGAATGGGTAAAAGATCCAACGACATCTTTCAAAAAGAGTATGGCTTCTATATCTAAGCAAATCATTGTGTGTGTATGTGTGCATATATATCTATACCTATATATATATATATGTTTGTGTATGTGTATGGGTCTACTTGTAAATTTCTAACTTTCAAAACATCAACTTCTTTATGGTCGAGACCATAAGATCGAAGTTTTGAAACTTTGATCTATTTAAATAGAGATCACAGTATAGCATGGAATGATATATTTACAGTTTTTCTCACTGTAGTGTGAAGTCTGAGTTGGTATATTTAATTAGCATGGGGTGGGGGGTGCAGGGGGTCTTTCCCCGTGCAAACATGTAAAAAAAGATTTTTTGTTTTTAGTTTTTTTTTTTAATTTAAATTTCAAAGTTTCAAAATTTTGATGTTTCACAATGTTTACATTATTGCACATTAAATTTAACTCAGTATTCTCTTAATCTTATTAACCTATTTCACAACTTTTCTTAATCTTAATTATATTCTCTTAATCTTATTAACACATTTCACAACTTTTCTTAATCTTAATTATATTCTCTTAATCTTATTAACCCATTTCACAACTTTTCTTAATCTTAATTATATTCTCTTAATCTTATTAATGTATTTCACAACTTTTCTTAATCTTAATTATATTCTCTTAATCTTATTAACCCATTTCACAACTTTTCTTAATCTTAATTATATTCTCTTAATCTTATTAACCTATTTCACAACTTTTCTTAATCTTAATTATATTCTCTTAATCTTATTAACCCATTTCACAACTTTTCTTAATCTTAATTATATTCTCTTAATCTTATTAACCCATTTCACAACTTTTCTTAATCTTAATTATATTCTCTTAATCGTATTAACCCATTTCACAACTTTTCTTAATCTTAATTATATTCTCTTAATCTTATTAACCCATTTCACAACTTTTCTTAATCTTAATTATATCTTATTAACCCATTTCACAACTTTTTTTAATCTTAATTATATCCTCTTAATCTTATTAACCCATTTCACAACTTTTCTTAATCTTAATTATATTCTCTTAATCTTATTAACCCATTTCACAACTTTTCTTAATCTTAATTATATTCTCTTAGTCTTATTAACCCATTTCACAACTTTTCTTAATCTTAATTATATTCTCTTAATCTTATTAACCTATTTCACAACTTTTAAGGTTAGATAATCAATAATGCTGATCTACTAGTTCCTCCAACATTTTTGCCATACCAAAAATCTTATTCTTCTCAAAATATGTGCCACAGCCCATTCTTTCTGAAATAAATTCTCTCTTAACCTTTCATTCTATATTCTCCAAGTTACACAACACATTATTTTTCTACATTTTCAATTTCTCCAGTATATTTATTTATTTATTTATTTATTTATTTATTTATTTATTTAAATTTGTTATAATATACCTTCCATAGTATACCTTCCATAATATCCATACAAAGCCCTCGCTATGCTAATATTTTCTCCCATATTTAAATTCATTAACGTATTTGCTTTGCTTACTTCATTTTATACTTTTATTACTATTTGGCATCTTAAAATAGATACTATGCTGTTGTGGTCTTTCTGCAAAGACTACCTCATCTTTGATTAATAGTTTTATAAACCATGCTTCCTTTATCTGGTAACTTATTTACAGTTAAAGTCCATAAACAATGTGTGACATATTTCTACATCTTTAAAAATCAGTTTTCATTTTCTGATGGCTTGAATAAGTTCATTATCCACATTTCCCAATGATTACTACATCAAATTTCCTTTAGTCTTATTCTACCATTCCCCTTTGTTTTTTTCACAAAACCTTAACATCTGCTTTCCATAAGACATTGTATTTTGATACTCCCTTTTCCTCTACTCAGAATATTTATTTCTTCCTTCATTTATTCCATTTTTTTCCAAGATCATTTTATAGTTCACATTTAAAATTTCTGAAGTTATCAAATCCTTATTTTTCTTATCAACACCCAGTTTAGTGTTGAACCCCAAATAACAGAAAATATTACTTGTATTATCTATTTTTCTTTTTTGCGTGGTATCATATGCATGTTACCCATGTATGCTAATTTGCCTATTATTACTGAGTTAGTTAGATATGGCTTCTTTTCAAAAAACAATCTAAATGGCCTTCAAGTATATGTACTTCTTTAATTTTTTTTTTCATTTGCTGCTGCCTTTCTATCTCTTCCACTTTCCTAAAGGTTATTCTCAACAAAGAAATATGAGTTGAAGAAAACAAACCTTTTCTGTATTTACTGTGTCCCATATGCCTTTGATCTTTTCCTTGTTCGGCTGCAATCTCATGCTTATTTAACAACTTTAATATCTCCTTCATCTGTATCCTATCAGTTGCTATTATTATAATTACATCAGTGGCAAAAATCTATGAGTTTCCATGCATCCTTTCATGTAATACTTCCCCTCTGTCATTAACCCCTTCATTTCACAGGTTACAGCAGCTATGACCAATTTGACTAGTGCAAATAATCATTCTGCACCCCCGTTATCGATCATCATTGAACCCACCATAAATTATATCCAAACTCTATTATTCTTATGTGTTCATCTTACTGCATTATTTTTCTTTCATTTCTATACTGCCTCACAATATTCTATAATCTCCTTTGGCTCACATAATCAAAGGGTTTAATTACATCACCTGTCATCAATGTTGTCTATACTCTTCGCATAAGACATCATCCACTACTTTCACCCAATTAGTAAATCCTGACTTGTTGTACTCTTTATACCATAAATCATTTGTTACAACTTCCTGTATAACCTTTTCAGATGTCATCTACACTATCTTTTTTAAAAATATATATAATCACTAATTTTTAATTCAATTAGTCTCCAGCTTTTAATTTCATTTTTTTCAGCTTTATTCCACAAAAATGAAATAGTACTTTGAAATAACATCATTTCAGAAAAACCTTCATCTATTCATTCATTTACAACTTTAATAGATACCCTTTTACCAGCACTTTATAAACACTGTACCTCGTACCATTCTTCCTTGACACCAACTCTTCCCTTGCTCTCCTACGTATTGCATCCAAATCTTCCATTACCTACCTATGTAAAGTTTTTTTAATGCTTGAGTAAACTTCATTAATTTTCACTGCACTTTGCAATCTTCTTTGTAATCTGCATAAATGTTTACTACATATTGATTTATTTATTTATTTACATTTGATTACTGGGAATGTCTGACTGGAGCGAGGTCCATTTACAGTGGAGGCCCGGGGAGAAAAGCTTCACATCTAACAATACAACTGTTGATATATAGAAAAAAAAGTACATATAATAAAAATGTAATACAATGCAATACAATACAATAAAAATATATAACAAAGTATATATGATACAATGCAGTCATACAGGTATATACAGTAGTTTGTTCTATGCAACCTAATGCTAGCATGGTTTACTAATAGTTAGCTTTGGGTGGGAGTGTTTGGGAGAGAAAAATGCTCACTATCAACTTATGCAGTGAAGGAGAGAACTCACAAGAACATAATATGCAGAATACATAATGATTATGTGTAGAAGTTGTTGCATTAGAGTGTTTTTAGTACAATATTGTAGGGATAGAAGTGAGTGAAGAAAAGAGGATAGTGAGAGTGGGGAGAAGAGGAGAATATCTAAGTGATGCAAGGACATCACCAGGACTGTGTGAGGTGTGCCTTGAGTGACTGAATAGTGATATGGGACAGTGGGGAGAAGAGGAGAATATCTAAGTGATGCATGGACATAGCCAGGACTGTGTGAGGTGTGCCTTGAGGGACTGAATAGTGATATGGGACAGTGGGGAGAAGAGGAGAATATCTAAGTGATGCAAGGACATCACCAGGACTGTGTGAGGTGTGCCTTGTGTGACTGAATAGTGATATGGGACAGTGGGGAGAAGAGGAGGATATCTAAGTGATGCATGGACATAGCCAGGACGGTGTGAGGTGTGCCTTGAGTGACTGTTTGAATTGCGATATGGAAGGGGTTATGGAGATATTTTGGGTGAGGCTATTCCATTTCTTAGTGATGGTATAGGAGAAGAGAGCTTTCCCTGCAGTATTGTTAGCTCTGGACACACAGAGTAGGGTATCGCTTGATGACCTCAGGGAATGGTTTGCTACGTATTGGTTTAGTAGTTGAGTTAAGGCTGGGGCTTTATGGGGATTATTTAGTGTGTTGTAGATGAGCACTAGTTGGTGGTAGCTAATTAACTGTGGGAGTTCTAGCCACTGTAGCTCTTTTAAGGCAAGACAGTGATGGATTCTAAATGTGGAGTTATTTGTGAATTTTGCAATTTTATTGTAACATGCTTCTAGTTTGTCCATATCTGTTTTCCTGATTTGGTTTAGGATTGGGGATGGGTACATTAGGGCAGATAGTAAGTGAGTTTGGAATAGGGTGATTTGTGCTTGATCTGATAAGAACTGTTTGTGCTTGTATAGAGTACCTAACCTTTTATGTACCTTTTTAATGGTTTGAGAGATATGGACATCAAAGTGAAGATCCTTATCAATTTGTACACCTAGAAGCTTAGTGTGGGATGATGGGGAGATTGTTGTGCCATTTTTGGAATTGATAGTGAAGGAGGTGGGTGTGATCCTGTGTTTGTTGGGGATAAAGAGAAGTAGCTTGGTCTTGTTAGGGTTTAGAATAAGTTGGATGTCAGTAATCCATTTCTCGACGGAACAGAAGGATTCTTGGGTAAGATTTTGAAGGGTGGCTATGGATGGGGCAGAGCAGATTAAAGTAGAGTCATCTGTGTACTGTATGAGTGCTGCATGCAGGGTGGAGGTTGTGTAGTTTATTGGTGAAAATTGTGAATAGTAGAGGGCCCAGTATTGATCCTTGTGGAATGCCTGTGATGGTTAGTAGTAAAGGTGATAGCACACCTTGCCATTTGACTGACTGTTGTCTATTGGAGAGAGAGTTTTTAAACAAGGAAGTAGTGGAGGGGGCAAAAGACATTGTGTTTAGGGTGTCTAGAAGCAGGTTGTGAGAGACCATGCCAAATGCCTTAGATAAATCTAGGAATATGGCTGATACAAAGTGATTGTTGTTTCTCAGTTGGTTAACCTGATTGCTGAAGGACAGAACGGAAGCCATGCTGTGTGGTTGAGAGGAGATTGTGTGAGATTAGGAAGTGCATCACTTGAATGTGAATACATTTCTCTAAGAGCTTGGAAAGGGGGGATAGGATAGCAATGGGGTGGTAGTTTGATAGCTCATAGGAGTTGACCCCTTTGTGAAGAGGAATAATGTATGATATTTTCTACAATTTGGGGATTTGGGCTTCTTGTATAGAGGGGTTAATGAGAACTAAGACAGGGTAGGCCAAGGACTCTGCAGCTAATTTTAAGAAATTAGTGGGTAGAACATCTGCTGTGAGGGTGGTAGGTTTTAGTTTTAAGAGTAGTTTTTTTGCCATAGAGGTTGGTACAGTTGAGAGTGTAAGTAAGGGTAAGGTATTGTTATCTATAGTTGGTGTAAGTGTAGGATTATTGTTAGTTAGTTGAGTAGATAATTTGAGAATGGATTCTGTAAAGTGGTGATTAAATTGAGAAGCTATGCTGTCATTCTTATTATTGGTGTTTGGGGTGGGGGTAGTAGTTTTGCCTGGTTTTAAAAGGGAATTGATAGCCTGCCAGAATTTCTGTGGGTTTTTGGAATGTTTGTTTTGGATATGAAGGAAGTAGTTTTGTTTATCCAATTTTATTTGTTTTTTGGCCTGATTACACAGTTGTTGGTATAGTTGTCTATTTTGGCTGGTATTGTTCTTTTTCCAATTCTTCCAGGCATTGTCTCTGGTTTTTAGTAAGGCTTTAGTGGTCCTATTTAGCCAAGGGGCATAGTTAACTTTGATTCTACGTTTCGTAATGGGAGCTACTGTATTTAGAACATTTATAAAAGTACTATTGAAATAGTCGACTGCCTGGTCTAGTGCTAGAGTCTGTAGTGGGTGCCAGTTACATTGCTGTAGTTTTCTATTAATAATTTGTGGATTAACCTTGTGCTCATTTCTAATTTCCTTATACTGTATAGGTTTGGGTATGTTTATACCTGTTTTCGAAGTAGGAATGAGGGGCAGTGGTCGCTTAGTTCGTCAGGTAGGCAGCCCACATGATAGTTTTCTTTGGGGAAATTAACTAAAGTCCAGTTGAGAATAGATTGTTTTTGGTCTTTTTGTCGATTATGGTGGGTTCCTGGATTAATTGTGAGAAACCAAATAAAATGAAATGGTTTGAGGGATTGTTGGAGTTACATGTAGACCAGTCTAGGTTTAGATCGCCTAGCATGATAGCTTCTTGGGGCAGGATGGTTGTAGCCCATTGTAGAACTTCTTCTATTCCAGGTGAGTTATTAGCTGGGGGAATGTAGCTGCAGAGGATGTTAATCTTTTTTTTGTTTTTAAGGGGTAGAACAGAGCCTAATGTTTCTGCATGGAGAAAGTTGGGTAGTGGGGTATTCAGAGGTTGGAGGTTAAGTGTGTTCTTAAATAAGATTGCAACTCCACCTCCTTTTTTGGTAGTTCTGTCATGCCTTAGGATACTATAACCAGAGGGTAGATTTTAATTGTTCCATAATCTCATCTTTTTAATATTTTATTCTCCTCTATTACTCTTCACTCCTGTTATCACAATATTATTATTTGTAACTATTGTTGTACACCAAACACTTTTAGACCCGAGAGGGGGGCCTTGGCAACTTTTATTAGAACAAAATGAGTTGTATTGGCAAATCATAACGGCTGCATACATTTTCCCTGGTTTAAATGAATTTGTGTCTATTAAAAGCGTGTTAAAATTAAAAGCTTTAAATAGATAACATATTAATTTTGCATAAAAGATTTCAAATTTGATACTGTACCTTTTTGTTGATTAAGTTTGAAATATAGTAACATTTACACAGTTTTATATATATAAAAATATGGACTTTGTTTTGGTCATATATTCAGTATTATTATGATCAGATTTTAGTCTTTAACCAGCATGCAATTAATTATTTATTTTTTACATATTACTATATATTTTTATGTGTCTATATTTAGCTAAATATCTTAGTTCTTACAGTAAATTTATGTCATTATCACATATTATACATTTTCAGTTTTGCCCTAGTAGCTTTTTAAAATGTGATTTTTTAGTATAACATTTTCACATGTTATACATATATATTTAATGTTATTTGTAAATTGAGTATTATATACTTAACATTGTAACATTTTAGAGCAGGTTTCATACTGTTTAAATATTGTACTTTTATCTGGTTTTATTTTTATTGGTTGATTGAATGACTAATTGATAATTAACTACAAGCTATATAAGCATCAGTTTTATGTTGTTCTGGGTCTGAAGAAGGTGGAATATTTTTACCACTGAAAGCACTTACCATATTAAAGTTTTTAGTTGCTTTAGCATTACGTTATTCGTACTTGCTTATTTCAGCTTTCTCCTACCATTCAACTCATTTTTCTTTTGATACTTCCAAATGCCCTCATGTTACAGACCTCTTTTTAATCTTGGCCTACCTTCATTACATTACCTCTATTCAAAGTAAAATTCCCCATTATTGCTATTCTCATATTAGCAAGTTACAACATTTGCTCAAACATCCCTTTTCTGTCCATCATGTCTGTATGGACACATGCACCTATTAATCTGAATACCGTATTTCCCCACCTAACATCTGCTTTACCTGTATGTGGAAGTAGGAACTGTAGGAAGTACCTGGTGGGAAATCAGCCTGCCTGCCTGCAATGCCACATTCTATACATGGGGAAGGTGCTGCAGATTTTGATTATTGGGAGAAACCCTGGGATCATGTGTAGTGTAAGCCAGCCCCACAGAAGGCTTGCTGTGTTGTATATCTGAAAAACAGATTTATTTCGCTGGTGGGCTGATGGTCTACATGCCCATCCATTGTCTGGGATGGGGATAATGCAGCCATGACAGTCATGCTGGCTATTGTCATGCACTAGCCTACCATATCATTTGAGTTCCTGCAGTTGATATCCTCAGGACCATACAGCTCCATCTTTATATCAGACCTGGTTTTGCAGAAAGGTCACTGGCTCCAGTAAACGGTCTGATCTGCAAATGGAGATGTTGTACCTGAGAACTTTGTCTGGACTCAATGGCCCACACCCCCCCAACTATATATAACAACTCCACAGTCGCACAACAGTGGGGAGGGGGGCAAATCCCAGGTTTTTGCCTTGAATACTATTTGTCAGCCAAATGAGCTGTCGACCAAATGAGTTTCAGTCATATGAGCTGTCGATCTTATGACCTAGACCCATATATATATATATATATATATAGGATTACTATGGAATACCAAAAACTCGAAACTGAAAAAAAAAAAAAGTAAAACATACAACAAACTATTCGAATGTGTATGGAGAAGGGCAACCCCCTGCACCCCCTGCAAATTAAATATACCAACTCTGAGATCGCACTACAGTGGAGTGAATGGCAAAGTTCCCGTTCCGAACTGTATGGCAATCCCCATTCACAACATTCGAGATTCCGCAATCTCGATATTCTGGTCACTGTCTAAGTCTGATATTGTATTTTTTCAGAAT
>NC_056749.1:810817351-810822351 GCF_019279795.1 Protopterus annectens | reverse complement strand
TGCCGAACATTTTGTGAACATACAAGTTACAGTGTCAAATTTCCAAACCTATGAAGAATACAGTTTATATTCAGAAGTATATACATACAAGTTACAGTTTTCTTTTCAAATCTTTTAGTTTTACAAGTTAGTCTTGTGAATAAAATATTGCAGACATATGGTAGTAAATGAAGGTTTAGTCAGGATTAGTGCAAGGGCATAACCAGTGAGTTTTAAAATGCTGGGTTTGTTTTTTTTTAAGTGGTTTAGTGAGAGGTTCAGAGTAATGGCAGTTGGGAGTGAATTCCAGGTTTTGCCTACTGAATTTGCAAACAAAGAGTCTCCAGATAGGTTGTTAGCTTTAACAGATTGAACTAAGAGTTTTGTAGTAGATCAAAGTGGCCTAGAGTTTTTGTAGGGATGGATGATGTTTTTGAGGGAGGGCATTTTTTCTGGATAGTTAATAACTTTGAATGCAACAATGAGCTGGTTATACTGAATTAGTCTAGGGAGTTCGAGCCACCCTAACAGGTTTGGGCTTTGACAGGGGTGTGTCCGATAGGCAGATCCAGTGGCAAACCTGGCAATTTCGTTATAGCAGTTAGAGAGTTTGCTGAGATCAGATTTGTTCAAGTTAGTGAGTATTGGCGAGGCATAGAGTAGGGTTGAAAGCAGATGAGTATGGGCAATGGCAGTCCTAGCTAGAGGGGTAAGGAAAGGTTTATTTTTATATAGGGAGCCAAATGTTTTATTAATGGTTTTAATTGTTTGATTGACATGCATGTCATATTTAAGGTTGTTGTCTACTATAACCCCTAAGAGTTTAGTATAGGTATCTGGTGAGATTATGATGCCATTATTAGATGTTATAGTAAATGAAGGTTGAGAGGACGTATGAGGAGGGAGAAGAGCAGTAGAATTGTTTTATTACGGTTCAATATCAGTGCAGTAGAATTGTTTTATTACGGTTTAATATCAGAGCAGTAGAATTGTTTTATTACTGTTTAATATCAGTGCAGTAGAATTGTTTTATTACGGTTTAATATCAGAGCAGCAGAATTGTTTTATTACGGTTTAATATCAGTGCAGTAGAATTGTTTTATTACGGTTTAATATCAGTGCAGTAGAATTGTTTTATTACGGTTTAATATCAGTGCAGTAGAATTGTTTTATTACGGTTTAATATCAGTGCAGTAGAATTGTTTTATTACGGTTTAATATCAGAGCAGTAGAATTGTTTTATTACGGTTTAATATCAGTGCAGTAGAATTGTTTTATTACGGTTTAATATCAGTGCAGTAGAATTGTTTTATTACGGTTTAATATCAGTGCAGTAGAATTGTTTTATTACGGTTTAATATCAGTGCAGTAGAATTGTTTTATTACGGTTTAATATCAGAGCAGTAGAATTGTTTTATTATGGTTTAATATCAGTGCAGTAGAATTGTTTTATTACGGTTTAATATCAGTGCAGTAGAATTGTTTTATTACGGTTTAATATCAGTGCAGTAGAATTGTTTTATTACGGTTTAATATCAGTGCAGTAGAATTGTTTTATTACGGTTTAATATCAGTGCAGTAGAATTGTTTTATTACGGTTTAATATCAGTGCAGTAGAATAGTTTTATTACGGTTTAATATCAGAGCAGTAGAATTGTTTTATTACGGTTTAATATCAGTGCAGTAGAATTGTTTTATTACGGTTTAATATCAGTGCAGTAGAATTGTTTTATTACGGTTTAATATCAGTGCAGTAGAATTGTTTTATTACGGTTTAATATCAGTGCAGTAGAATTGTTTTATTACAGTTTAATATCAGTGCAGTAGAATTGTTTTATTACGGTTTAATATCAGTGCAGTAGAATTGTTTTATTACGGTTTAATATCAGTGCAGTAGAATTGTTTTATTACGGTTTAATATCAGTGCAGTAGAATTGTTTTATTACGGTTTAATATCAGTGCAGTAGAATTGTTTTATTACGGTTTAATAGTGCAGTAGAATTGTTTTATTACGGTTTAATATCAGTGCAGTAGAATTGTTTTATTACGGTTTAATATCAGTGCAGTAGAATTGTTTTATTACGGTTTAATATCAGTGCAGTAGAATTGTTTTATTACGATTTAATATCAGTGCAGTAGAATTGTTTTATTACGGTTTAATATCAGTGCAGTAGAATTGTTTTATTACGATTTAATATCAGTTGCTGATTAGAGAGCCAATATTCTACTGTGTTGAAGGTTTTCTGGCTTAAACTAAGGAGAGCAAATAAGGGTGGAGTCATCGGCATATTGCATACAGGTAGCTTCTGGGATTAGAGTGTGGAGGTCATTAATAAAGAGCAAGAAAAGAAGGGGATCTAATATGGAGCCTTGAGGGACACCAAGGGTAATGGGAAGAAGGGTGGATAGTTTGTCCTGCCAAAGGACAGCCTACTGCCTTCCACTAAGATAAGATTGAAACCATTGTATAGCATGGTTGTCTAGGGATATTTTTTAAGGGTATGTAAGTGTAACTGGTGGTTAACCATGTCAAAGACTTTGGAAAGGTCGAAAAACAGGGCAGAAGATAGTTTGTTGTTATTACGACTGAAATGTATGATGTTAGAAAAGAAGAGGAGGGCTGAGGTGGTACTGTGATGTGGTCTAAACCCATGTAAAGAGTTTGCTAAAAGATTATTTTGAATAAGGTAATGCAAGAGTTGTTTATGTATACACCTTTCCATAATTTTAGCCAGGGGGGAAAGGATAGCCATTGGTCTATAGTTTGGCAGTTCAGTGGAGCTGCCTCCTTTATGGAGTGGTATGACATGGGATATTTTCTAGATGAAGGGGATAGAGGCTTCTTTTATAGTTCTACTGATCAAAATAGAGACAGGGTATACTATGACATCAGCAGCTTTTTGCAGGTAGTCTGCAAAGAGGAGGTCAGCTGATAAGGTGGACGGTTTGAATTTTTTAATTAGGGCTCTAATGGGTGAGGTGGGAACTGTTTGGATGCTGAAGGAGAGAATGTCACTGGGTGTAGGGGTTTCAGTGTTAGAACATGCAGGTTTAAGTTTGCTGGCAAGGGCCTGGATGATTTCTGTAAAGAAACTGTTGAAGGCGTTAGCAATGGACTCTGGTGATTTTTGGGTTGGGGCTGAGGGGGGGGGGGTTGTTGTGGATAGCCCTGGGTGAAGGAGTTTGTTAATACCTGCTCCGAACTTCTGCGTTTTGTTATGATGTTTCTGCTGTATGTGGCAAAAATATATTTTTTTGTCTAGTAATATGGATTTTTTTTCTTTTTATCATTCCTATATTGTCAAAATTTAAGTTGATCATGTTGGGCTTTGGAGGATAGTCAGGTGTTCCAGGCATTATTTCTTTGGATGATCTTTAATTTGGCATCTTTTGTGAGCCAGGGGGCAACATTTGTTTTAATTCTAATAGAGCGTGCAGGTGGGTGGTTATCAAGGATGGCCAGGAATGTTTTGTTTAAGTGTGTTACTACTTCATCTAGTGGTAGTTGTTTTAGAATAGACCAATTGTATAATTTAAATGTGTCTAAGAATTTGTTAAGGTTTGTTATTTCTTATTGTTTTGTAGGAGGGCAGATGTGGACATTCAGCTTTGTGCCTATTAGTGTAAGTTAAGAAATGGTCACTTAGATCTTCGGGGAGACTACCTGATTTGTACATGTGGGGAGGGCTAATGATAAGTATCCAGTCTAGGATACATTCTTTATTGCTGGGCTTGCTGATCCTAGTAGGGGAGGATATAGTTTGTGTGAACCCATGTAGGTTTACGTGGGTGGTTGGGGTCTCAGCAGTGCAGCTGTTCCAATCTATATTGAGGTCCCCTAGAACAATGGTTTCCTGGGGGTAGGCATTGGATAGCCAGTGAAGGATGTCTTCTAGGGTCCCTGAGTTATTACCTGGGGGAATATAGACACAAACTATGTTTATACATTTGTGTTTATTTATTTGTAGTTTGGAAATCATAACTTCTGCTTTGTTAAAATTGGGTGGTTGTTGGTTGTCTCGAGTAACATTTAGGGTGGTTTTGTATAGAACAGCTACCCCTTCCCTCTTCCTAGTAGCATGGTCTAGCCTGAGTATGTTAAACTCTGGTGGTAGAATTTCATTATCTGGCATGGTTGGTCTTAACCACGTTTTGGTGAGACAAAGTACATCGGGAGAGTAGGTAATTAAGAGGGGATGGAGGGTGTGGACCTTATTAATTTTTAAATGGCAGGTCAGGAGTGAGTTTGGGGGTCTGTTTAGGCTTTGTCTTGTGTTTGGACTGGTAACATTAGAGTCAGCACTGTCTGGAGAAGATGAGCCAGGGTTAGGGTGGATATCCCCATCAACAATAAGGGTGTAGAGCAAACTAGCTATGAGCTTTAGAAATGTATTTATTAGTTTTTGGTAGTATTTAGTTTTGCTGTTTACATATCTGGGTATAACAGGGTGGACATTAGCAGGGGTATTGGAGTTAGTGACGAGGGACATGGTTGAGTGGGCAAAATTGTTTGAGAGGATTGGGGTGGTGACAAGGCATTTGGGATAGTAGAATCCTATATAGTACTGCTTTTTGTAGATTGTGAGAGAATAAAGGGTGACTAGCAGAGGTAGGGTGTAGAGCAGAGGTGTTATTTTTCAGGACTTAGTGAGTTCTAGAGTCATAAGGGGAGTAGTGTACTCCTGGTAGGTAGTTGGGATGATAGTGGTAGGGAGGGGTGGGTTATTAAATGAAGCTCCTGTTATGGTTGTTGGAGGAGGGGGGGTGTGCCTATGAGTTTATAAATTTAGAGGTACTGGGGTGGGTGGGAATAGGGGACAGGGAGGGGGGCAGAGCAAGCCCAGAGGGCAAGTGGAGCAGGGCTTAACCACACCAGAGGAATCCTCAAAGCCTGTGTGATTAAAATAAGTGGCTTTTAACTTGCTTTATATAATTATATGCCATTCTGACCTTAACAACAGAAATCAGCTTAAAATTTCAATTCAGTGGAACTCTTTAGCATTTGCTTTGCTATTTTCAGA
>NC_056749.1:810742351-810812351 GCF_019279795.1 Protopterus annectens | reverse complement strand
TTTATCATTATACGTAAGGGTTAGGTAAGGGACAGATTTACCATTATACGTAAGGGGCTGATTTATCATTATACATAAGGGTTAGGTAAGGGACAGATTTACCATTATACGTAAGGGGCTGATTTATCATTATACATAAGGGTTAGGTAATGGGCTGATTTACCATTATACGTAAGGGTCAAGTAAGGGTCGGATTTATCATTATACGTAAGTGGCTGATTTATCATTATACGTAAGTGTTAGTTAATGAGCTGATTTATCATTATACGTAAGGGTTAGGTAAGGGTCTGATTTACGATTATACATAAGGGTTAGGTAAGGGTTTGATTTACCATTATACATAAGGGTTAGGTAAGGGTCTGATTTACCATTATACATAAGGGTTAGGTAAGGGTCTGATTTACCATTATACATAAGGGTTAGGTAAGGGTCTGATTTACCATTATACATAAGGGTTAGGTAAGGGTCTGATTTACCATTATACATAAGGGTTAGGTAAGGGTCTGATTTACCATTATACATAAGGGTTAGGTAAGGGTCTGATTTACCATTATACCTTTTGGTATTACATGTGGTCTCTACCCTTGTATCTTCTGTAATGGTGCTTTAAGGAAAGGGAGAGGCTTGGTTCTAGGGCAGACTCAGGGTTTGAATTAGCACACACAAGTATGGTACTGCAGTTACCTAACACTTACCAGCCCTTAACACTAACCCTACACATTATGTTACTAAAAGCCCTCTCCATAACCGTAGCATTATTCACATGATGACTGATCTTGGATTTGTTGCTGTAGTTTGCTGATAGTGGAGATAAGTGTTCAATGTTTTTTGATTCAGACTTTATTTGTCATTGATTTCTGATTTTGGTTATTTTTGTCAAGCATTTTTGTTGCTGACCAATCATGAAGCAATCATATATTGATAATTATATCTATCTATCTACATAGTTATGTTCCATTTGAATTAAAACTGACATACATGGTGTATGTCATTTAACTGAAAGCTCATTTCATTGAATCAGAAATGGTGAAACACAAGTAACTGAAAACATGCTTGATTGAATCATAACTGATAGAAAAATATAGAAATCACTCCTGACAGCTATCTGAATAATGGCCCTTACCACTCAGTCCTCACCCTGGTAATGGGAAATAAATACATCTATTGGCTACAAGGTGTCTGATGACTAATAGGCAGTGGCAGCAAAGTGAAAAAAAAACATTGAAAAGTGCATACATTAATATGTGACAATGTTTATTATAATCTGTTTTTAAGACTTCCCCATACTCCAAGGAACAGTATTCTTGGAATTAACCTGTATTAATATCAGGAACATAAGGAGGTAGTGCTTTTATATTATCATTAGTGGTTTTCAGTGTTTGCTTTTTTGAGATACTGCACATTAGTGTTGACACTTTTCAGTGTCAAACCTTTGCAGCTGTTTGTAATTCATAGTCGAGTCTTGTAGACCACTGTCTGTGCGGACTTTTGCATGCTTCACATGACATTTTCTACACAGGTCAGTGCAAGCTTTCTCAGGCTTCTCTGGTTTTCACTCACCTTCGAAGAGCAATTTGGTTAATTATGTACACTGAGATGCCCATGTATGCATTGTATTTACCCTTGCTGTTACAGCCCACTCCAAGGTTGAAAAGGATAACACGTAGGACTACTTCACAGACCCAGTCAACAAATAGTTAAATGCCCTCTAATATCTTTCAATGAAAACTGATAGAATACCTGATTGATATGGATCATTTAAAGGTCTTTACTGCTATTAAATATTCACTTCATATATAATCTATTTCAGCTCAGATAGACTCCTGTGAATTATTCTAATGTTGGTTGAACATACTGCTTTATTCTAAGTGCATTTGCATTGTAGTCTGCATTTACCATGTATATTTCAGCAAAATTGATAATTATAACATAAATACTTTTGCTGAACTCTCATATCTGAAATGTTAAGAGAAAAGCAACTTCTGTGGAGGAATAGAAGCATTATAATAAATGTTTAAATGCACTGTTTTATTATTCTCAACAAATAGAAAGGATGAAAGACAGATTCTAATTATAACCGACCAGCTTCTAACTGGCCTGAACTTATTTGCCTAAATGAGGACGCTCTGCAGTCTGTTACACTATTGGAATTACTGCTGGAATCTTCTATGGCTTTGTTGAAATTACTTAAAGCTTTTTACATGCTTATCCTGCATACAGTTTCAAGTAGTTCTGAATATTCAGTGTACCATCACAAATTCTTAATGGTAACTGGCTCACAGCATTTGATGGAGAATAACAGAGTGTTTCCAAGCAGGATGCTGAGATGATTTTGAAGTGTATAACTGCATTTCATGTACGTTTACCTTAATGGGATGAATAGAGGAAGGAATCATGCAATGAGTGTAAGTGGCTCTCCTTTAAAAGCCAAGGCTGTGGAAAAATTACAGTAAAAGCTCTGTCGACCCAATACCCAGTGCAGCAACCACACACTGTGACCAAAGTAAACACACAGATGTAAATGGCGCAGCAAACAAGTTAGAGGCCAATAAATACTAAAAGAGAATAAAAGACCAAAATAAACATTTTTTTGCAATGGAATCTATGCTTCTTGAAGCCCTCATTATTTATAAATAATAACACCACTGTTATTTAACTGCTGGGGGTTAGCAAATCCATGAACTGTGCTGGTCACAAATGAATACAATTCATTTCATTGTGGGACAGTGTTCTGCACTTTGATACACAAATCCTTCATTACATTGGCCCTTCAATGGCAATGCTTCACACACTGAGAATATCTGCCATAACAACTGATACCATTGTATGTACCCTGTAACCTTGTATGTACCCTGTAACATTGTATGCATCCTGTAACATTGTAAATACCCTGTAAAAATAATGTAGTCATTGATACATGTATGTACCCTATAACATTGTATGTCCCCTTTAACTCTGTATGTACCCTGTAACATTGTATGCACCCTGTACCCTGTAACATTGTATGCAACCTGTATCACTGTATGTACCCTGTAACATTGTATGCACCCTGTAACACCATACATACCCTGTAACATTGCATGTACCCTGTACCCTGTAACACTGTATGTACCCTGTAACATTGTATGTACCCTGTAACACTGTATGTACCCTGTAACATTGTATGTACTCTGTAACATTGCATGTACCCTGTAACACTGTATGTACCCTGTAACATTGTACATACCCTGTAACACTGTATGTACCCTGTAACATTGTATGTACCCTACAACACTGTATGTACCCTGTACAATTGTATGTACCCTGTAACACTGTATTTACCCAGTAACACTGTATGTACCCTGTACACTGTAACATTGTATATACCCTGTAACACTGTATGTACCCTGTAACATTGTATGTACCCTGTAACACTGTATGTACCCTGTAACATTGTATGTACCCTGTAACACCGTACGTACCCTGTAACATTGTATGTACTCTGTAACATTGCATGTACCCTGTAACACTGTATGTACCCTGTAACATTGTGTGTACCCTGTAACACTATATGTACCCTGTAACATTGTATGTACCCTACAACACTGTATGTACCCTGTAAAATTGTATGTACCCTGTAACACTGTATTTACCCAGTAACACTGTATGTACCCTGTACACTGTAACATTGTATATACCCTGTAACACTGTATGTACCCTGTAACATTGTATGTACCCTGTAACACTGTATGTACCCTGTAACATTGTATGTACCCTGTAACACTGTATGTACCCTGTAACTTTGTATGTATGCTGTAACATGGTATGTACTCTGTAACATTGTATGTACCCTTTAACATTGTATGTACCCTGTAACACTGTATGTACCCTGTAACACTGTATATACACTGTACCCTGTAATATCATATGTACCCTGTAACACTGTATGTACCCTGTAACATTTTATGCACCCTGTAACACTGTATATACCCTTTTACATTGTATGTACCTTGTAAAACTGTATGCACCCTGTAACACTGTATGTTCCCTGTACCCTGTAATATTGTATGTACCCTGTAACACTGTATGTATCCTGTAACACTGTATGTACCCTGTAACTGTAACACTGTATGCACCCTGTAACATTGTATGTACCCTGTAACACTGTAGGTGCCCTGTAACACTGTATGTACCCTGTAACATTGAATGTGCCCTGTAACACTGTATGTACCCTGTAACATTGTATGTACCCTGTAACACCATATGCACCCTGTAACATTGTATATACCCTGTAACACTGTACATACCCTGTAACATTCCATGTACCATGTAACACTATATGTACCCTGTAGCACTATATGTACCCTGTAACATTGTATGTACCCTGTAACACTGTATATACACTGCATGTAACCTGTAACACTATATGTAACCTGTAACTTTGTATGTACCCTATACCCTGTAACATTGTATGTACCCTGTAACACTGTATGCACCCTGTAACATTGTATGTTTGCTGTGACATGGTATGTACTCTGTAACATTGTATGTACCCTGTAACATTGTATGTACCCTGTACCCTGTAACATTGTATGTACCCTGTAACACTGTATGTACCCTGTAACATTGTATGTACCCTGTAACACTGTATGCACCCTGTACCCTGTAACATTGTATGTACCCTGTAACACTGTATGTACCCTGTAGCATTGTATGTACCCTGTAACACTGTATGTGCCATGTAACATTGTGTGTATGCTGTAACATTGTATGTACTCTGTAACATTGTATGTACCCTGTAACATTGTATGTACCCTGTAACACTGTATGTACCCTTTAACACTGTATGTACCCTGTACCCTGTAATATCATATGTACCCTGTATTACGTATGTACCCAATAACATTGTATGTACCCTGTAACACTGTATGTACCATGTACTCTGTAACACTGTATGTACCCTGTAACACTGTATGTACCATGTAACATTGTATGCACCGTGTAAAACTGTATGTACCCTGTAACACTGTATATACCCTGTACCCTGTAATATTGTATGTACCCTGTAACACTGTATGTACCCTGTAACACTGCATGTACCCTGTAACACTGTATGTACCCTGTTACATTGTATGTACCCTGTAACACAGTATGTACCCTGCAACATTGCATGTACCCTGTAACACTGTATGTATCCTGTAACATTGCATGTACCTGTAACACTGTATGTACCCTGTAACATTGTATGTACCCTGTAACACTGTATGTGCCCTGTAACATTGTATTTACCCTGTAACATTGCATGTACCCTGTAACTCTGTATGTATCCTGTAACATTGTATGTACCCTGTAACATTGTATGTACCCTGTAACACTGTATGTACACTGTATGTACATTGTATGTAACCTGTAACACTATACGTACCCTGTACCATTGTATGTACCCTGTACCCTATAACCTTGTATGTACCCTGCAACATTGTATGTACCCTGTAACACTGTATACACCCTGTTACATTGTATGTACACTGTAACACGGTATGTACCCTGTAACATTGCATGTACCCTGTAACACTGTATGTGCCCTGTAACATTGTATGTACCCTGTAACATTGTATGTACCCTGTAACACTGTATGCACCCTATAACATTGTATGTACCCTGTAACATTGTACGTACCATGTAACATTGCATGTACCTGTAACACTGTATGTACCCTGTAACATTGTATGTACCCTGTAACACTGTATGTACCCTGTAACATTGTATTTACCCTGTAACATTGCATGTACCCTGTAACTCTGTATGTACCCTGTAACATTGTATGTACCCTGTAACACTATATGTACCCTGTAACATTGCATATACCCTGTAACAATGTATGTACACTGTATGTAACCTGTAACACTATATTTACCCTGTAACATTGTATGTACCCTGTACTCTGTAACGTTGTATGTACCCTCTAACATTGCATGCACCCCGTAACACTTTATGCATGTTGTAACATTGTATGTACACTGTAACATGATATGTACCCTATATATACATATATATATATATATATATATATATATATATATATGTGAAGTCACATTTGATGTCATAGTTAAGTTTTTTTTTTTTTATTGTAGGAATAATATAAATATTTTTTTATTGTAGGAATAATATAAATTTTATATAATAATGCATCAAATAGCAAAGTATTTTTGTATATATATATACAAGTTGTAAATAGATGAATTAGATCAAGTATGTTAGGTATATATACCTTACATTTTTACATTTTTATTGTTCATTTATTTAAATGATAAATGTGAAATATAAGCACCTGCACTTTAAATTTGTGAAGCATATTTGGCGCCAAAAAGTTTTTAAATGAGCGTATTGATACAAAGTTATTTGTTCTGATGAAGTCTGCATGTTTAGCAGATGAAAGCGCTTAACGTGGTTATTTCAAAGTTTTGGAAGTGTTTTATTAAAGATTTTATACAGTCAAAGCCGGTGTCTTATCGCTGCCTAATTCAACATAGCTGACGGTTGTTACCATATGTACCCTCTAACATTGTATGTACCTTGTAACACTGTACCTGTAAGAATAATGTGGTCATTGATACAAACGTCAAAACCCATGTGAGGTCATCTCCTAGAGATGGATGTCAGTCCTTCAGGCAGATTGTTTTACAGTTGCCAGATAACTTGATAACTTTTCTGTAGTGTAGCAATAAACACATTCTGCCACCTATGAAAGAGCCCTGGAAATAAAATAAAATAGCCATCCGTTCAACTCTGTTATGTATTTAAGATGTGGCAGATTGATATGCACTATTGAAAGATGTGCTTGCTGAAGTTTAGCAGAACCAATAAAGTCTGAAGTAAGATGAGAAAGTATTCAATATATCTAGTACCTTTCAGAAACTATGTTAAAGGGGTATTCTACTAAATTAAAATGTCTCATAACAACATTTGGATGGAGTAACTCAGTAAGTAACAAAGTGAGGGTAAGCTTACTAAAAAATTAAGGAAAACAGGGAGAAAATTCTCTTCAATGGGAAAAGGATATTTATCTAAATAGCCCTCATTCCCATAACATGAGGAGGTCAAGGAGCTAGGTGATAGCTATCTGGAAATAATGATTATCTTATTTCTACATCAGTTTTATTTATTTATTTATTTATTTAGTGGACTGGTCCCAAGATTTTTTTCATCAAATACCCTGATACAAATAGTAACTGCACATAATTTTGAGTTTAGTATATATAGTTTGACACAAAATGTTACAAGAAAGGTTTCCCAGCTTTAGTTTGACATGTACTGTTACAGAGTGATTTTAGTACACTCATTCTGATATAAAGTGTTGCAGAATGAACAATTCTCCAACATTAGATTGATACACAGATACAGAATTGACATAGTACAGTTTTACTGTATTATTAATGAAAACAGTTTGTTTCTAACAATTAGGAAGTAGTTACATACTTACATATTTACCAAGTAAATTATTCTGTGCAAAGAAGAGGTAGCTAATGTTCCTGAAGTTTTGTCCAAAACCAAAACAAACAGAGACTAGAAGCATGTTATCATTTGTCCCAGAAACAGTAGCAACGGTATTCTTATTTAGGGTGCTTTGTAAGGCTTTGCTTGAATTTTGAATAATTTGTCTCATTTGCCAAATTGGTGTGTGTGGAGAGGGGGTGGGGGCTCCAATTTGCTGTTGACACTTCGTAACATTTTTTTTCTTTTTGCCAATTGTTTGGTTATACCGAGTTTTAAGAAGGAAGAAAACTTTCATTTTGAGAACAGATGTAATAGGGGATGGGTCTGACTTTTAGTTTGTGCTTGACTGTGGAAAAGTAGTTTCCATACACAAGTTTAACCGTGAATGCAAGTAGAAGTAGGGTAACTCCAGATATAGGGGAAGTGTAGTTTGCATATCCTGTGGATGTGCAGTGATGTTCATTCCACATGGAATGATACATGAATCCACAGATGTTATTAACTGAAGATTGAATGATGTGGGAACCATGGTATGAATTTCTTGTCTGAGCAGAGAGATAATATTCCATTTGAAAAGTTAGTTTCCTAATGGTCAGAGCTGCCCTGAGTTGAAGGAGCAGGTAGTTGGCAGTAACAGAAGAAACTCTTAGCTGGGTATTGTATGCTATTACATTTGCATGGAGTTGCAAGGAATGATAAGAAACAACGAAAGCCAAGGTACTTTATAGTACAAAAATTAAATTATTTGAATATTGTCTATATTGATTATTGTAACGGGCTACTGTTTGCTCATTTTGATGTAATGCCAAATAAACTTTGTTGCCATTTTTGGAAAGGATTAGTTCTGCTTTATTGTTGTTAAGAACCCATTAACATATATTGGTGACATTGTTTAGAGTCCTTTTTTTAGATGTGTCTTGGTGTGGGTCCTTGGCCATATATTATATTATCTATGTAGAGTGCAATTTTTGCTGGGTTAATGGTTGCTGTAATGCCGTTTATAAACAGTGAATGTGGAGTAAATCCTAGAAGAGAGTACTGTGGTAGCCTTACAATCGGCAAGTACCCATGACAAAAGTCAAACCAATGGAGAGAATTTTGCTGAACCCTTATATTTAAATTTGTTTTGTAAAATATACAGGTCTACTCTTTTGAATGCTTGTGTGGGGTCTGTATGTATATGTATACTGCCCATGACACAACATTTTTCTGTGGATGATATATATATATATATATATATATATATATATATATATATATATATATATATATATATATATATATATATATATATATATGGCTGTGAAAGTATACCGACTTCCCAAAACTGTGCTGAGCATCTATCAATAGCATGCCCTCATTTATATGTTTGTGTATTGGTTTGCATATAATCTTCTCCAAATATTTGGAGTACATTAAAGAACTGAAAAGTATCTGTAGTTTATAGTCTTCTAGAATGTTAGCCCTTTATATAATGGGAATATCTGACCTTAGGGGAGGGGCAGACAGTCTGACAAAGGACAGATGAAAAAAATCTGTTTTACTAATATGCATTGCAATTCTAAGGAAGGTTGGATGTACTCTGTGCTGATTGGGATTTGATTTTGTTTCAGGATTTTTGACCAGTTCCCTAGCTGAGCTGACACAGAGGCATGCATGAATTTGTATTGGTATATTATTAAATGTATTATTTTGGGAGCTATTAATCAGTCTGGAGGACATGCATCATAGTGGCATGGAAAATGTTTCTAATGTTTTGGAGGCAGCAGAATTCCATGGGATTTGGATTCTCTGATACAAACTTTAAATTTTGGTGTCTAAAAGTGACAAGTAAGTTGTATTTATCTTGATTCATAATTTTCCATTTTTGGGCGGCCACAGTGGTGCAGCAGTTAGTGTTACCGCCTCACAGCAAGAGGCTTTCTGGTTCGATCCTCGGCTGGGGTGCCTTCTGCGCAGAGTCTGCATGTCTTCCCTGTGGTCATGTGGGTTTCCTCCCACATCCCAAAGACATGCTGTAGGTGGATTGGAAACTCTATATTGGCCCTAGGGGTGAGTGCATGTGTGCGTGCCTTCTCTGGATGGTTGGGTGCCGGGCTGGCAACTCGACACCGTAAAACTCCACTGCCAATCAATAGCAGACAGGTAATCCACTGTGGCAACCCCTAACTGGGAAAATCCGGAAGAAGTAATTTTCCATTTTTACAGTCTTTATTTCTTTATTTTGAAAGGGACCTAAGATATGTTTTGATTAATGGCAATGATATCACTTTAAACAGGCTTATATAACAATGAAGTGTTTGTGTTTGTCATATGCTGGCTGTAGCATTACCTTAAATATTGTCAGAACTTGGATTTGGGCCTGAGGCTTGATATAGCACTCTACTCTTGGTGGATGACAAATCTTTGTGTACTTGCAACTGGTTTGAGTCAAGAATGTATCCTGGGGTTATCTGTAGAGGAAGAATTTGGGGCATTTAAATGAAAGAAAAGTCTGTGAAGGTTTGTGAAGGTAGCGGGATACTGGAAACATTAGGATAACAGGAGAGATTTCTAAATCTATGAAAAAAATGGATGAAGGATGGATTTGCAATTAATGACATCATGTTACTGTGGAAATTTGGGAATGTCTCTTCACAGATCAATTTTGAATGGTCAGAAATTGTTGTCCTGATGTTACTGCTTTTAATAAAATAATATTTTAGGAAATACAGTTGAGGTATGATTTACTAATAGGCTCAGAAAAAGGAAGTGCTAGTATTTAGTCACAGAATTATAGCTACATGAAAAAAACACTGAATATCTTACAGAACTGAGTAGAAGCATCACGTTCAATAACTATTTGTGTAGAAAGCTGGTAGGTGTGTTGAAAGATATCTTGGCTGAAAATACATCTGTACAGATTAATATGCCAAACCACTACTGAATAAAGAAATTGTATATTCTAGGACCCTGAGAATCAGGATAGCTATAGAGCCTGCACTTTTATTTTTAGATTGGTTAGGCAATACTACCCATTTATGGATATATTGTTATTATTATTATTTAGTGTTTGGTCACTCAGCTTCCCACAATGCTGAGAATATCATCAGAGATATAATGACAGTTGTTTTGATTTGATCTAAGATCTTTGAGTTGTTAGGGCTGGACCTTGCAAATGCTGATACAATAATTTACCCTGTCATGAATATGAATGTACCTGGTGTTTGAATCAAGAACCAAGATTTTCAGACCAATACAGAGCTCTGGCAGCCATATAAAGATACTCTCTACAAAACAAGTAACATCAGAGGAAAAAGAAAAACAATGTAATAAATCATAGCTTATGAACAGCAGTCCATATTTACACAATGCCCCCAAAATACATAGCAACAAGCCTGAAGTCTCAGTGGTGTACCTTTAAATGTCTAACAAATCATCATCATCATCAGCCCCCTTTTTCCCATTTTTTTCTACATGGGGTCGGGGTGTTGTGTTAACTGATGCCAACTCTCTTGATTCAGTGCCACTCTCCTGCCTTCTTCAACACTCATGCCTGACTGTCGCAGATCTTCTTTCACACAATTCATCCACCTCTTTGCTGGACGGCCTCGCTTCCTCTTACCTTCTTCCTGTCTGTTCCAAATCTTCCTCACCAGATTGTCTTCTACTTTTCTACATGTGCACCCAAACCACCATAATCTGTTCTCTTTGATCTTTTCTGCAATTGGAGCAACGTTGGCTTCTGTTCCTATGTTGTCATTTCTTCGTCTGTCCCAGTGTGCATCCTACCATCCTTCTCAGGCACTTCATTTCCATCACCTCTAGCTTCTTCAACTGTTCTGCCTTTACTGCCCAGGTTTCTGTACCATACAGTAGTACTGGTCACACCACTGTCTTATACACCTTACTTTTCAGCCTCTTTGGCATTCTTCTGTCATAGACTACACCTCATACTCTATGCCAATTGGCTGCAGCCCCTCTAATTCTAGCTTTGACTTCTTCATTCAGACTACCCTTCTCCTCAACTACCACTCCCAGATACTTGAAGCTGTTTACCTGTTCCACTATCTTCCCATCTATCTCTATTCTCAGCTTCTTCTGATTTCCCCAATCTGCTACCATTACCACTGTCTTATCTGTGCTTAGTTTCATCCCATATGCCTTCAGATTTGTATTCCATTCTCCTATCCTTTGATGAAGTTCTAGCTCTGAGTCTGCCTGTACTGCCACATCGTCTGCATACAGCAGCTTTGTTGATCTGTCCCCTCCGACCTGTTTGCTAATGTAGTTAATCACCAGTATGAACAGCAGTGGGCTCAGAGCTGAACCCTGGTGTGCACCCATTCCCACTGAGAACCCCTTTGTGAGGCCAAACACTGTTAGTACTTGAGTCACTGGGTCCTTGTAAATAGCCTGCACTAATTTTACCAATGATTTTGGGACTTCAAGCCACCACAGTACTGCCCACATCTGCTTTCTTGGGACTTTGTCATATGCTTTCTCCAAGTCTAGGAATGCCCAGTTGGACTCTCTCCTCATCTCTAGCTTCTTCTCAAGTATCTGTCTCAATGTAAACATTGGGTCAATTGTGCTGTATCCTGATCTGAATCTGAACTGCTCATCTCCCATTTTATATTCTACTACTATAAGTATCTGTTTATCAAGCACTCTCTCCAGAACTTTCATGAAATGCGGTAGGAGTTTGATGCCTCTGTACTGCCCACAGTTGTGGATATCCCCTTTGTTCTTGTACACTGACATGAGTATACATATTCTCCAGTCATCTGGGATATGCCTTTCTCTCCACACTGCTATTAGTACCCTCAGTAGCCATTTCTCCCCTATCTCACCCAGCATCTTTATCATATCTGCTATGACCTCATCTGAGCCTGCTGCTTTCCCTGACGCCATCTTCCTTAGTGCTGTCCTTACTTCTTTTAGGGTGGGCTCCTCTTCTTCTCTCATCATAGACTGTTTCTGGGGCAGTACAGCTTCTGTGGGGTTTTCTTCATTCAGAAGCTGCAGGAAATACTCCTTCCATCTGCATTTGATGTCCTATGGAGTGGTGAGCAGGTTGTTGCTGGCATCCCTTATGAAGGGTGTCTGACTATCTTCTTTATTTTTCTGTCTTTGCCTTGCATCCTGATATAGATTCTTTGTGCCCCTTACTGAGTCACTTTCCAGAAGTTGGTAGAGTGCCTCCAATGCCCTATTCTTTGCTATTGCACCTTCTTCCATAGCTTCTTTGTTAGCCAACCAGTAGTCCTTCCTAGCCTGGTCAGTCTTTTCTATCTCCCACTTCTTCCTGCACTCCTTCTTTCTTTTGATGACTTCCTGGACTTCTGCATTCCACCACCAGCTTTATTTATGTACCTTATTTACATACATGGCTCGGACACATATCTTATCTGGCTCGGCTACATATCTTTTCTGTAGTCCTAACACATGCTGTTTTTAGGCACTGCCATTCTTCTTCAACTCCACCTATTTCCTCCTTTTCTTGAGGTGCTTAAGCCCTGAGTAATTCCTTGAACTGCTGTACTTTCTCTCCAGTCAACTTCCAGGTCTTCAGCCTGGTCTCTGTTGACCTTAGAGCCTTCTCTGACCACTGCTTGCAGCTGATTGTGGCACCTAATGGTTTATGCTGTGGGGTGACGTTTTCAAAGAGAATGACTTTGCAATTATGTATTCTACCTCAGTGGCTTTTTCTTACTAGGAGGAAGTCTACCTGAGTTGCATGTTTGTTACTGTTGTATGTGATCTTGTGACTGTCTCTCTTTCTGAACAATGCGTTGGCTACTATCAAGCCAGACAGACATCTAGAATGGCTTCTCCTTCTTTATTCCTGTTGCCCCACCCACGTTGACCAAGGCAGTCCTCATACCCTGTTCTGCCTGTCCCGATATGTGCATTCAAGTCACCCATTATCAACACCAAATGATGTTTATCTAGTAGGTCCTGCAACTGCTGTCTGAATGCACTCTTTTCCTCACTGTCACAAACCTGCTGTGGGGCATAGGCTGAGATTATGAATACTGCCCTATCATTACACTGGAGTCTGATTGCCACAAGTCTGTCATTATTTCTGATGATATCCCTCACTGCCTTCTGAAGCCTGACTCACCACAATTCCTACACCATTTCTAGCCTGTCCCCCACCTGAGTAGTAGAGTCTGGATCCCAAGACAAGTGGCTTTGCTGCACTGCCCTTCCATCTCGTCTCCTGGATACATAGGATGCCCAGCATCCTCCGTATCATCATTTCATTCAGTTTCAAGTTGTATCCTGTCAGTGAAACTACATTAAGCATAGCAATTCTCAGTTCATGTTTGGCAGGTTGGTTGGTTTCACCTCCAGCTTTCACTCAACAGAGCTATCCCAGTTAACCCAGGCTGGGCAACTAGACACTGGCCAGCCAGTAGCTTATTGACCCAGGGCTGCTGGGCTTTATGACGGGCACCCACTGGCCAATAGGGGCACATATACCCCTTCCACTGTTAGCAAGTTTCCCTGGCATGGGTCAGAGTAGGCCGGGTCCTCAACCCATTTATCACCGGTAACTACCCATGCCCATTTTTGGCAACATTAATCAACATGACCGAATCACCTAGAGCCATATTTTACACTGTTGAGTGGTAGCCCTGCCACGGCGTACAGTCTGTGATCCGCATTCTCCTATCTTGAGGATACTGCACACCACAGTAGATGCCCAAAGCGGTTGGTCTGTACAACTCTTCTCCCTATAGCACACCATGTAGAGTCTGTGCTCCTGCCCACAGCTCCATTCTTTGGTGAGTTTGAGATGAAAGGACTCAACATGTTTTTCTGGACATGGAAGAAACCCCACGGAGACATAATAAGAACATGCAATCTCCAAACAGGCATTGGTCAGAGGCCAGGACTGAACCTTGTATTTGTCTAACAAATCATAGTAAATGAAATATCATATATAATACCAAACCATTCTTAACCCTGTTCTCTAGCTATACTACCCTTCTATACATTATGACAACATAGATAAAATAGAGGATGGATTTTTTACAAACAGAAATGCATAATGCCTCAGGACAGAAAGCACTCGAAGTGTGAAAGCATGACTTAAAAATAACAGCCCACTCATTTAAAGGAGTTTTCCAGGTCTTAAAATGAGTAGTGAATAAGGAAGCCAATACCATAGTTCCATACCAAGCAGTTCTGGACAAATTGATAACTTACATTTGGAATGTCTGTCAACAAAAAATGCACATTCAATGGGGGTGGCAAAGTCATTCTTAATGCCCTTATGTTGCGCAAATCAGCTTACTCCACAGGGGTCATACCTATTTACAATCTCAGACCATATGAAAGCAGTCAGTGCTGAGAGCTAGATGTTTTGATTAATTACACTGCCCTGTACCCCATTTTGTTTTGAAAAATAATGCCATGTATGAAGACATTTAAAAAAAGCAGAATTTCACTGTAGGAGAAGCATACCTTTATCGCAAAAACCTTGTTAAATATGATCAATCTGCTTACGTTAATTCACAGTGAATGAGCTCCTGCCACTTAGCCAATAACTGCCTTCTTGATACTTGATACTTCCCAGAATTGTTAAAATGCACGTATAAACAATTTAATTTTACTTAAGATTTAACCATAGGTTCATAGGTTTCATAGGTGTTTACTAAGCTAATGTCCACAAGGGCCTTTTTAAGCCTACCAATGTATCTCAAATCTCTGACGCGTTCTGATACCATTGATAAGTGTAAGCATGGGCCTCGGAGATGAACCATTCACAGGTTTCTTCTGTCTATTAGAGACATAGGTTCCAAATCAGGGATGAATTTCTGGTTTCCCATCCAGTTGTCCAAGTTGCACTTGAATTGGGTTAAGGAGAAACACTGCTTCACATGAATGGGGAGCCTGTGCCATAGATGGGGTAGTTTCTGATATACATATCTATCTCTCCAGCAAGTCCTATTTATATCACAGGCAAGGTTTAAGTCTTTAGAATGGGTAATTCGGGTGATGTTTGTTCTGTGGATATGCAGGAGGTCCATCAGAGTGGGGTCTGACAATACCCTATATGCCAGGCATAAATCTCCCCTCAAAAGCCTGTAGGAGACAAAATACAAGGATAGGGCCTTGAAGCGGTCTGCATAGGACATATTACTTAGGCCCTGTATTCTTTTAGTGAGAAACCTCTGTGGATATTCCAGTTGCTGGATATACCTGGCTAAGTACATACCAAAAGGAGCATTGTACTCAATGATAGGTCTGATGAATGCTGAATACAGTGGAACAATGACTTCCTTGGACTTAGATCCCATACCCTTGTTTATAAGTTGCACGACATAGAATGATTTTCTCACCACTGTAGACACATGATGATCAAAGGCTAGATTACTATCTATGTGTGTCCCTAAGTCCCTGACTGCTGGGTCATCTCTAACGGGTGTGTTCTCAATATGATAGTTACCAGGGATGGATGACTTCCCAAAGGATGCTATTATGCATTTCTTGGCATTTAGTTTTAGTCCATGGCTCTGACACCAGTTCACCAGTTGTTTGTCTGTGTCAGCCCCTCCTGGAGAACATTTGTGTCAGTGTGAGAGTCAAAGACAGCTCCTAATTTTTCATCATCTGCAAATTTAGTCAGCCATAGACCACTGACATTGGCCTTGACTTCTGAGAAGTAAATGCCAAAAAGGAGCGGCCAAGGACTGATCCCTGAGGGATTTGACTTGTGAATGGCCTCTTTGTAGAGGTGGACTCCCTAATTCTAACTTCCAGGGTCCTGTCTGTGAATCAGTTGGCTATCCACTGGTAGACATGCAGGTTTGTACCTAACCTCTTGAGTTTGTCAACAATACCTGAGTGGGGTGTGACACTGCCAGCCCAGCTATCTGGAATTTTGTAAATAATTCTACATTATTTGTGAGTATTGATATGATTTATACAGAACTGTACTGTGGCATTTGTGAATACTGATATGATTTATACAGAACTGTATATTATGTACTGAGCTTCAAGAATGTAACCACAGCATACCCTGCTGGAAAATAGAAGATTAACTTACAAAACTTCAAGAAAATACGTTGAAATTAAGTGCTTTGCAATGTGCTACAAAAGTTAGTTAATGCAGCAAGGAGACAGGATGTCTAGAGCTAGAAGTAATTACTAGGTTTCAAACATGTTTTATTGTTTTATGACTTCCAAGTTCTGCAAACTTCTGAGAGATATGTACTTCTAACACACAGATGTTAGCCTGGGAGCTGAAGGCAGGTGACAAAGAGTGATGTCATCCAAGCTGACCCAGCAATAATGTTTGATATTAATTTAAGAACTCTCTCAGAGAGAGACTTGGTATTTTCCATTTTGCCTTGGACCTAACAAGAACATCCAGTCATCATCAGCACTTGCCTTGCTAATAGTAAGTAACTAGAGTACTGTAATCTATTTTAGATATAGATAGGAATAGTAAAGATTAGGTTAGATGTTTTCTGTATTTATTTGAAACTGTCCTGCAATGTTGTTTTAAAATATTTCCTGTGATTCTGAACTTTGTAGTTACTATGTTGATTGAGTATCGTCTTGTTCTTTTATTATTTATTATAAATATATTTAAACCTATATTTGTGGCTGATATTTGTGAGACATACTTAAGCTCTGAGAGAACTTGCATATGCATTTGGTGACACTGTACAGGCCACTCCTAAATAGCCTTGCAAGTCTTGCTCACACTTACCATTTGGATAATAGTAACATTACACAGTAGGATTGGTCACCCATTGGTAAGGGCATTAAAGCAGCTGATAAGGGGTGCTGGTGGCAGTGATAACTACCTTATGGTTTAGGCATAAGGGGGGCATAGCTAGTAAACCTGTGCCAGCCTTTCCCAGGGGTGTGTGTTTGTGTATAAATCAAATCTCAAAGTGTGTGTGTGTGTGTGTGTGTGTGTGTGTGTGTGTGTGTGTGTGTGTGTGTGTGTGTGTGTGTGTGTGTGTGTGTGTGTGTGTGTGTGTGTGTCAGCTACTTGGCCAGGGACACAAAGCTCTGGTTGGACAGAGAAAGTGTTGGGAGGACTTGGCTTGGAACTCTGGCTAAGGACTCAACTCTATAGCTGTGTCATTGGGGAGTCTTATTGGGGATCTGGAGAAACGGGGAGAAACCAGTCCCAGACTGACTGTGATCTCTGTGTGCTCTTAAGGGAAATTGTACTTTACTGTGTATGTACTTGTCATCCTCCCATTGTGTACATTCCTCACTGTTGCCAGTGGTGAGGATTGAGGCTCCTTGATTAGTGGGCCAGTGCAGGTGCCTCTCATGGGATATTGTGTCAAATGCCTTCGCCATGTCAAGGTAGGCAGTGTGAATGACTGCCCTCATCCATTGCTTTGGTGACCTTCTTGAAAAAGTCCACCAGGCTGAGTAGGCATGATCTGCCCTTGATGAAACCAAACTGGGTTGGGCCCAGAGTCTGGAGGTTTACTATATCTCCATTGATCATCTCCATGATAATTATTTCCATGGCTTTACAATTATATTTGGTGATATTTCCTGAGGGAAAGTTGAAGGGGATAGAGGGGTAAAGTTGGAGCTGAATTTATCAGCCAGGAGGTTTGCTATATCTTCTCGCTCAGTATAGGTGGCTTCATTTGCAATGAGCTCTGCACACAATTGTGTATTTTCCTTTGAAGTTGCAGACATAGCTAAAGAATGCGTTGTGGTTGTCTTTGGCCTGGGAGGCTCAATTTACCTCAAATTTGGCTTTGTAGATTGTATTTGTCCTCTGAGTTGTTTGTTTAGTTTGATGCAAGTGCTTTTATTCTGCTGGGTGCTGCACCTCCTAATGTATGCAATGATTGTCTTCCTCTTGTTATACAGCCTATTGATTTTGTGATTCCACCAGGGTGCCTTGTTTTTTGAGTTAGTTCTGTACTTCGTCCTGGTGGGTACAGTTGACTCTATACAGCTATTAACATGCTTGTACAGGATTTCTGTGAACAGTTCTGCATAAGCAGAAGTGTTCTCAGGGTTTATGGAGGCTTGACATTTTGCCAGGTTCTCACTTAATAGAAGGAGGTTAGACTTAGAATAGTCCCTGAATATTCCAGGTTTAGCTGGGGGTTGATATTTTATTTTTACTTCAAAGGAGACCATTTTGTCATCTGACCTTACCAGGGAAGGCATTACAGTAGGGGGTGTGCAGCAGTCTCCCATATTAGTGAGGACCAGATCCAGTATGGTTGCACCCCTGGTTGGTGTACTGATTATTTGGTCCAGGGAGTTTGTGTTTACAAGACCCAGGAATCTCTGTGATTGTGCATTTGGTGTCGTATAGGATTCCCAGTTAATAGTAGAGGTAATTAAAGTCACCCATGAATATGGTATTGGGTTGGATGTTTAGTGTTTATAATAACTTTATATACATGGTATAGGTTTCCTGGGTCATAGATGGGAGACCTATAGCTTGCATATAGGCAAAGGAAATCATGGCCTCTTGCCTAACAGGCACTACATCCTGGTGGTTCTCAATAATGTATGCAGACAAGATCTTACTTATCTGATTGGTCAAAATTTTATCAAAGATTTTAACCTCCAATTGTAGTAATAAAACTTGCTGATAATTGCTGTCTCATATAAATCCTTCCCTGGTTTCCTAAGAAAAATGATCTTGGCAACATTTGAACTCTCTGAGAAACTCCCGTAGATTCTATTGAGTCATAAATGTGTTTTAAAGGGTGAAACAAATTATCTTTACATTCTTTATCAAAATCATAGGTAGGGCCTTCTACCCCTAGCACTTTCCTCACGCTAACTCCTTAATGGGTGTAGTAATGTCTGCGCCAGAGGTGTTGGCAGGTAACAGCAGCCTGTCAGGTTCAGCAATCATTTTTACAGGGAGCAATTCTAAGAAATTCCAACACTCTCTATAGTGCATGGGAATCTGTACTACTTGCTTATTTCCATGCTCTAGCAGAAAAGCTAATTAATTACATGAGTGCTGGTCACTCACTGTCCTGTGGTGTCATGCACATTTGCAATTGTGATGTCCCATCATCTTTCCTAAGCCTGGCTATAATCTTTGAAAAGTGTAAGATATTTACTCAGGGAAAAAATGCTTTATATCTCTCCCACTTGTTATGTACTCACTGTACCTCAGTGGCTCTGCACTGGGTTTCTGTAGCCTTGATTCAAGAGATGATAGATGTGTTCTGGCAATTGGATTCCTTATTTTGATTCTCCAGCTCCCTCAGCACTAAATTCGCACTGCATGTACTGAGCTTTACAACTGTACAAATGCATCTGACAGACCGAGTGGCTTGAATACCCTCCACTTCCAAACCAAGGAGTAGTAACCATCATGTCCCTCATCAGCCTGCCAAAATTTTGTTATCCATCCTTTAATGTTGGCACATTTTTGTTTGGTCCTTTAACCATAACGGGTCGATTCTCTGTAAAAAATCCTTACTGGTTCCACTCTCTGACATCAGTTTAACAGGAACCAATGAATAATCTGAGTAGGGGGAAAAGGTGATTTTATTTTGTCCTGCACCAACCTATTCTATGGTCATATCAAATAGACTTGCTCCAACCCCATACTATGCACAAAAAGTGTAGCCAGAACTACCTAAATGTAATACCCTCCAGGTGTCCACTAACTCAAGCTCCTCCAAGGCCACTAACAGGGAATGTGTTCTGTTTGGGTATCTATAAAACCCTGAATATTTTCTGTCTAAAACAGGATCCAACACCATGTTGACCCTCCCCCCACAATACTAATATTGTAACCCTGCTGTGAGGATATTAGATATTGTTATCTATGCTAGCATGGCTGTTTAAAGTGCTGTATATACTTGTAAATAATTGTAAATTTCCTGTGTTATATATATATACCAGCATGACTAGCTATAATTTTGTAAATACGTTTGTTTTTTTTTTATTACTCTGATTTACGTAAGATGTTTGAATCAAACAGTGTTCTTCCGGTTGACCAAATGTACATGTTTTTATAAAAAGAATTCTGAATGTGGGTTATGCCAGTCAGCTGACCTAGATGTGATGTCATCGTATGCCAGAGCTGAAAGGAATAGAATATCCACAGCAGCTGTTTTGTTTACTTTTTAAAGTCTGATATGAGAGAGTAGCATTCTCATAAAAGCTTTCTGTAACTTTTAAAAAAATATGCTATAAAAGCAGCTGCTGAGTCAGTTAAAGTTCAGTAGTTGTCATAGTTGTAGTTGTTCAGTTGTTGTTTAATAGTCAGTTGTTGTTTGCAGATCAGTAGTTATCACTCAGTTTGTTTTCTAGAGCTGTTCAGCAATAATAGCAGGAGTTGTTATTCTAGTCACTGAGAACAAGACAACAGCCTGAAGAGTGGCCATAAATTCTTATCTTGCCTGGCAGAAGTAAGAGTATTGTCTTGCTGACTTAATTAGATTAGACAGGGACAGTTAATTTTTAGATAGTTAGGGAACTATAGTTAGATAGTTAGAGTTTTTCAACAATCAGCATGAAAACTATCCTACAGTGTTATTTTCATAATTCCTGTGTGTGAAACTCTGTCATTTATTAGAATCAGTTATTCAGTGTATATGTTTTAAATCATTTAATTTATTGCTAAATATACTACCTGATCATTATTAGTAAAAAAATACGAGCACTCATAAAATCAACTAAGGCCAATTTTGAGAGAAAAATTGCCATGGATTCAAAGGACAATCATAAGGCCTTTTTCAGCTATGTTAGGAACCTGGGTGGAAACTCCCAGATATGCTCAGAATTAGTCCAAAATGATACAAAAATCACTGAACCCACAGACATTGCCAACATACTGGCAGACAGGTTCAGTGCAAACTTCACCCCTCTCCCTAAAGGAGAGATAACTATCCCAGCCGAGTGTAGCCTCCCGGACATCTCAAATGCGCAGGTGAAAGCTGCTCTCTAAAGCTAAAACACAGCATCAATGGGACCGGATGGTGTCCCCGGCTGTGTGCTACACGAGCTAAATGAGGAATTAAACCCGCACATAAGTCAGCTGTTTAATCTCAGCCTTACCACAGGATACGTGCCCAAGGAGTGGCGTACGGCAACTGTTGTCCCACTTCACAAAGGTGGCGCCTCTACGGACCCTGGTAATTACCGCCCCATAAGCTTAACAAGTCTAGTCTGCAAAGCTATGGAGAGGATCATAATGGAGCTCATAAACAAAGATATAGGGACTGGCAGACAGGGGACCCGACGCAGTTTGGCCTTGTCAAGGGAAGATCATGCCTATTGAACATGGTCGACTTCTTCAAAACAGTCACCAAGGCCATTGATGAGGGAAAGGCAGTCCATACAGCCTACCTTGACCTTGCAAAGGCTTTCGACACAATACCCCACTCGGGTATTGTAGAAAAACTTACCACTTAAATGTAAACCCATATGTCACAAGATGGGTTGCAAACTGGCTTAAGGACAGAACCCACAGGGTTAGAGTTGCTGGCGCTGTGTCAGACTCCAAGCCGGGTCACAAGTGGTGTCCCACAGGGCTCGGTCCTTGGCCCCCTATTATTTGGCATCTACTTCTCAGAAGTACAGGCCAACATAGGAGGACTTTGGCTGACAAAGTTTGCAGACGACTGCAAACTGGGCGCCATAGTGGAAAGTGCATCAGACACGGATATCCTTCAGAAGGGACTCACGGAAACAGATAGCTGGTGCCAGAGCCATGGCCTGAAGTTAAACGCCAAAAAATGTATAGTCATACCCTTCGGGAAAAACAAGGTAACCCCAAGCTACCATATAGGTGGCAATCCACTAAGCACAGAAGAGGTTATCAGGGACCTGGGGACCCAGGTTGACAGTGGCCTTTCTTTTGACACTCACATTGCTAAAGTGGTTAGAAAGACCTTCTACATTGCCCACCTGATCATGAAGGGATTCACATCCAGATCTAGTGAGGTTATTGTTTCCCTGTACTCTTCACTTATCAGAACAATGATTGAGTACAATGCCCCATTCGGGATGTATCTCACCCGACATCTGCAGCAATTGGAGAGACCCCAAAAGTTCCTCACCAAAAGGATAAAGGGACTCCAAAATCTGTCGTATGCTGCCAGATTGAAGAAACTCCAGCTCTATTCAGTCGCATACCGTCTGCTCAGAGGTGACATGTGCCTGACATACAAGGCCATGTCCAACCCGGAATTAATGGACATGCTCCACCTCAGAAAATCCAAATCCACCAAAACCACTAGAGCAAGCGACTTAAACCTTAGCACGGATATAAATAGGACGTGCTGGAGGGATAGATTTATCACTCAGAGACTCCCTATGCTGTGGAATAAAATCCCGGTCCATGTGAGGCAGAGCACCTCGCTGACTCTGTTCAAGAGAAATCTAGACCTGTGGATGGGAGATCGTAGGTTTACCCCGGGAATCATCTCTGTGTCACTGCTGGACAGAGGCACAACAAACTAATGGGCACAGTATTTTTTCATATAAGGGGTGGCGTAAGCCACAAACATTTGGGCTAGGCTTATAAATGCCTTAGGGCAGATAGCCTAGTATAAACCTATGAACCTATGAACCTACCTTTTATTGTGGCTGGTTATTTAGAAAGTGCTTTAAGTAACCTGAGAGTGTTTATGCTTATTGTGATAACACCAAGGCCACTCCAAAAAGCCTTACTGCTTGGATTACATGCTATCATTTATATCAATATTTATGTTACCCAATATAATTGAACACCCCTTTTTAAGGGTATTGTGGTATTTGACCGGTGGCAGTTGTTACCTTGTAATTTGGGAAAGAGGACATAGCAGGTAAATCTGTGCCAGTCTTTCCCAAGAGTGTTTGTATGTGTGACTATCAAATATTTAAGAGTGAGTGTGTCAAATACCTATTACTGGAACACAGTGCTCTGCAGTGGTTAGTGTGAAGACTCATTTGGGGACCTGGAGTGAAGCATAAATTTCAGTCCCATGTTTGGAGCCTTTTGCCAGTGTACTCTTAGGAGAAATGGTGTATTTCTATCCCTGCTTTCAGTGATGCTCCCTTACCGGAGACAATGGTAAGGATTGAGGCTCCTTAGTTACTGGTTTAAGTAGGGTTGTCACACCTGCACCTTGTAACTCTTTAACTGTCTGCAGCCATGCATTATCAGTGTCATCATTTCACCCATAATAATTAGCCATGACTAACATCAAGAAATTATTTTCAGTTGTGATTAAAACACATCTACCTATACAGACTATCTTGCATTCCTTAATTTTACAGTTGATGGACTTACGAAATCAAATGCCCCCCCTCCGACTTTTTTGCTATATGTGCACTACTGCATAACAATTGTCCCTTATACCACTACATCTCACCTTTCTTTGGGACTTCAGCTTCATTTCTTGTAGAAACACAATTGCTATCCCTTTCATCTGCAGCCAACATATAATTGCCTTCTCCTTTGGAAGGTAAATGCATATAGGTTCATAGGTCCATATGTATTTACTAGGCTATTGGTCACAAGAGCCTTTTTAAGCCTAGCCATGCATCCCAAATCTCTGACAGGTTCTGGTACCCTTAATAAGTGTAAGGAGGGGCTTGGGAGATGAAAAATATACAAGCAGGGACATGGGAGATGAACCATTTACAGGTTGCTTGTGTCCATTAGAGACACAGGTTCTAATCCAGGGTTAAATTTCATGTTCCCTATCCAATTGTCCAAGTTACACTTGAATTGGGTTTGGGAGGAACTCTGCTTCACATGGATGGGGAGCCTGTTTCAGAGATCGGGTAGTCTCTGTGATACATACCTGCCTCTCCAGCAGGTCCTATTTATATCACAGGAAAGGTTTAAGTCTTTAGAATGGGTAATTCTGGTACTGTTTGTTTTGTGGATATGCAGAAGGCCCATTAGAGTGGGATCTGACAATACCCTGTATGCCAGGTATAGATCTCTCTTCAACAGCCTGTAGGAGACAGAATACAGGGATATGTCCTTGAGGTGGTCTGCATTGACATTTTACTTACCCCCCCTGTATTCTTTTAGTGAGGAACGTCTGTGGATGTTCCATTTGTTGGATATGCCTGGTTAGGTACATAAGGGTGTCCTTAACATTAAGAGTGCCCACACCAAATGATCCAGGATATCATTCAATACAGCATGCCCCTACACACACCAGTATACCAGTTTGTACCATCACACTTGCACTATCTACTCCCTCAAAAATGTCCAAACTCAATACTGAGTTGAGAAAACTAAGTACTATTTGGGGGACACGGCTAGACATGCAATGAAGTGAGGAGTTATAAAACCCCACTTTATTTGACCATCAACCACACTATCTGCTCCCCCACACCAAAATCCCTAAATAGTGCCACACACACACACACACACACACACACACACACACACACACACACACACGTAATATTGCAGTAATGATTAAAAATCTATGATTATAACTTTGAATATCAGGTTGCAGTCTATAGTTCAATAACACTATAGTCTCTTTCTCTTAGAGTCCATGATCATTGTTGTATCAAAGGAAGTTTATGAGTCACCACTTTAACATAAGAGCTAATGAGTGTCTGCATTGCTATCACAAATCATTTACTTAACCAAGAGTTCTCAATCTCCTGCATGTCGTCTGGTGTAAAATCCATCTCAGGAGACAACACACACACACACACACACACACACACACACACAAACTGAGTTTGTCTAGCACTACCAGATACTGGGAATAATAAGCAAATAGTCTCTGCCTTGATCCCCTTTGGTTAACCTGCTTTATTAAATGGCCAAGACGGACTTTCCCCTTTTTGCCCCATGGCAATTTTGAAGGGGCTCTAAGACTTTATCTATCCTTTTTTGTTTTCCCATTGCACAGCACCTGCATATGACCTATTCTTGCTAGTCTCCCAGTCTTTAAAGAAGGTATCTGCAACCACCGAGGACTTTAATGAAAACTGATGAGTTCCTTTGACAAACAATAATACTGCTGGGATATTGTATGAGACATGTCATGGCTTTCCATTTTGCAAAAATCACTGCACTATAATCCAACGCTATACAAATCAGATATCCTGCTAGCTTCATATTCATTGCTGATTCCCTGGTCACTCTCAAGAGTTTCTCTATACCTCTATAGTCCAGGCATTCTATGATCAAGTGCCACAGATATGTGGAGTTCAGCTGAGTGGTTTCCAGGTCATCCAGTTTACATTACAATTGCCAGGCATGAGCCCTGAGATCTGCTGTCTCTACGGCTTTCATGGTGATACTTTCCATGTGCCTCCTCCTCATCTCCAATTGCTGTTCTGAGACAATCATGAAGTTGCTCCAGTTTATTGTTGTGGGAGGCCATGACTAATCAGAGAGAAGTCAACTCCTCTGCTGTGGCTTTCATCAGGGTAGTAAAAGTTTTAAGAGAATGCTTAATAGCTGATATGCCAGCCAGTACGTCAGCTGAAACAGAAGTCATATTCACCCTCCAAGAGCAAGTCGTAATCTGAGAAGAGAGAGAATACCAGTCTACAACCTACTACAGAAATAATTCATAAAATGGCTACTGCAGCATCACAGCACAACTAGAACAAGAGATAAACCTTTGTTTAAATACAAAAGCGTGGCTTAATTTAGCTGTAAATACTGATTTAGTGTTGTGAGAAGGAAGAACAGTGATCAAGATGTCCACTAATGGGCATGATCAGGCATGACCCCCCCCCCCCCCAGTTTTGATCAGATGAGTTACTGTGTTTACTTCAGGTAATTGTTGGGATGTTGTCTATCACTGCTTGTATATAAGGAGGCCTAGAACAGAAAAAAGAAAGCTGTTATTTCTGATGAGAGGTAAACAGGTTCATCTTCAGATGACTCCACATCTTTGTCAATATCAGGATGGTGTTCCTGTCCAGTTTGCTTTAATGAAGCACACTGAATGTTGTTTAGGTTATCTTTCTCGCTGTGTCCGGAATATAATGGACTATTAATGTCTTTTCTTATTATACTATCTTTTTATGTCTTAAATGTTAATGTTAAATAAATTTGTGCATTTTTTATATGATATGTATGTTGTATCCTATGATGTAATATTGTATATTATACCATGACCCCCCCCAAAACGTGCACGCTGATTGGCCAGCGTGCACATTGTAAATCAAGTTATACTAATGAAAAAAGGTCCGGTCGCCTGGACTTTTTTCCATTAGTATAACTCTACTTTTAAAACACTGTTTCGCTATGTTAAATGGGTTTAACATAGCGAGACAGCTTTAAAATAAGCAACGGAGATCTCCGTTGCTTATTTTAAAGCTGTCTCGCTATGCTAAACCATTTAACATAGCGAGACAGGTTTTAAAAAAAAAGCAACGGAGAAAGCAAGATCTCTGTTGCTTTTTTTACTGTGTCGCTATGTTAAATGGGTTTAATATAGCGAGACAGTTTTAAAATAAGCAACGGACATCTCCATTACTTATTTTAAAACTGTCTCGCTATGTTAAACCCATTTAACATAGCAAAACAGTAAAAAAGCAACGGAGATCTTGCTTTCTCCGTTGTTTTGCTCAGCTCTGATGTACAGCGCAGTACATCAGAACTGCCGGATGCCAGACATCTGCGGAAGGGCAGTAAACAGGCATTATACTATGCCATTATTTAAGAAAAGTAATAGTTTCTTTTCTTAAATAATGTCATGGAATAATAGCAATAACCCACTTCTGGTGTGGTAATGCTGTATTTACCCACGGTTGGCTTTGTTTGGTCACTCGGGCGTCGCCCTCGGGACCAAACCATGCCAACCGTGGGTAAATCCAGCATTACCCACACCCAGGCGTGGGTTATTGCTATATTGTCTATTCCCACCATATATTATTCTTTTCATTTTTTGCATATTATGTAACTGTTTTGTCTCTATGTGGAGCTTTTCTCCCCGGGCCTCTGCTGAAAATGGAAATACATCCAGTCAGACTAGCCCGGTTAACAAATGTAAAATAAAATAAAATAAATAAATAAATAAGCAACCTGGAAGTTAAGATTTATCTGACTACTTTGCACTCAAATAGTCTTAGCAAGTCTACTAACAGAGTAACAGTTATTGCAACTGTATTTTTAATATGCCACATTGAGGATTGGGGTTAGTATAATGGTTAAGTTGTTTACCTTAAAGGCATAAGGTGCAACGTTTGAATCTCTCCCTTCAGAACCATAGCTAGGCTTATAAAGGCCCCTGAGATTATTAGCCTAGTAATAATCTATGGACTTCCACACTGCCATTGTATAGGCTGTACCATTCTGCAGACTGAATGGATTGAAAGATGACTAAACAGTTAAAAGAGCTAGGGAAATCACTATTTACATACAAATGATGTCAATGTAGTGCTTCCTGTCAGAGACAGACAACTATATTTGAATCTTTAGGTAATGTAGATGAACATCCAAAGCATAAACCAAAACAACTCTTTGTCAACGTATTTATTTATTTATTATTTATTTATTTTACATTTGGTTACCAGGATAGTCCGACTGGACACAAGTCCTTTTTTAGCGGAGGCCAGAGGAGAAAAGCTCCACAAATAACAGTAGCATAATACATATCGAACAAAGTTTACAATTACAATAGTAAGTCTGATAATTAATAAACAGCTGAACTGTATAGTACATACTTGTTGAGAGATACGATAGAGGAAAGCAGAACATAAGAGAGAGTCATTATTTTATTATTTATTTATTTATTTGTCTTTTGTTAACCGGGTTGGTCCACTGGGCTGGTGGCCCATTTTCAGTGGAGACCCAAGGAGAAAAGCTCCGATATAAAGAAAAAAAGTTACAAAAATGTATAGCAATACTATAGTCATTAAAATCAAAGAAATGCAATACAAATATCTACAAAGGTATACAATACATACATATGTGATATAGAAGATATAATGCTCATAGTATCATGAGGTCATTAAATACGGACAATCAATTTAAGTAGGTGGGAAAAAAAGTAAGATTTGTAGAACTAGAGAAAGAGCCAGGGACTTCTAGTAGGAAACATCAGCTTTCACTATGGAGAGACAACAGCATAAAAATGTGGATACAGGTAGTGACGTTTGTTAGCCAGGACTTACACAATTACATAGGTTGTCATCATTTAGGTAAGTTTTTAGTGATTTGTTTAAATTGTAATGGGGAGGACATTGCAGGGATGTTTGTGGGCAGAGAGTTTCATGTTTTAGCTATGAAGCTTGAGTAAAGGGATGCTCAGACTTCATAGCTAGAAACTCAGCTTCGGATTTTCATCTATCTGTCTATCTATCTGTCTGTCTGTCTATCTATCTATCTATCTATCTATCTAAGTATCTATCTGTTGGAGTCTTTTGTTTATTTAGTTAGACAGATAATTACATATTTGTTTTATTTATTTGTTTATTTATTTATTTTTTGTTCTTTGCCACAGGCTCCACAGAAATCCATTGCCTTGTGCCATTCTTTCCCTTTGGATAATAGCCCTGTGGATCGTTTGTTCTCCTCAGTATGACAATCAAGCATTGGGATGGATGCCATCATTTATAGTAGAATTATATGGGTTTCCAGATTGACTCTTAACACTTTCCCAGCACAAAGATGTTTCTGAAGTTGGACGCACCATGGTGCCATCTCTTACTTCCACCAGATATGTAATCCTCCTGATTCCCTCTGGCCTTGAAGCAAATACTACTGGTGGCTCTTTTATCTCCACAGAAGAATTGAAACACTTGAACAGCACATGCATCCCCGGGAATTCATCCTCTTCCTCACATTCTGAGAGAGGCAAATTGCATCAGCCTATTCATTCTTCTCCCACTCTATTTCCTATTGCACTGTGTGGGTGGGGGGGGTCAGGTGGTGACACTGGTGGGGTCACTCATTTATTTCTAGTTACCTTTTGCTGTAGGTAGAGCCCCTTTCCCTTAACATGTCAAAAATGACATGACATCTGTTTTGAAAGTGGATGCCCAAAAGGTAACGCTTGCTTGATAGCAGTCTGGTTGTAGCAATATTGTGATTTCTTTCCCTAATCTGAAAAGAATGGAAGAGTACATCCTACGCATTGAGCACATTGATTCCAAAGTCTTTTGCTGATACCATTGCTAACTTAACAATGGATACCAAGATGACAGACAATAATATTCAAAACTGGCAAGAATCTTTATAGCTGCTCCACAGCTGAAAGATAGAATAAACTTCCCCTGGACATTCAAAATATTAAGCCTAAACACCAGTTCAGAAACAGTGTAAAAACCACCTAAGCAACATATGGCTATGTCAGTGTAATCTTTCCCCCGATTTACCTTATTCCTCTCTCCCATCTTGCCTCACACCTTTCTGCTATACATATAGCACCCCACTTTCCTACTCTTTGACTAACATTTCACTACATTCTACCCTCTGCAGCTATTTAGCCGATCTCATGATGATGAACGTAAATTTTTTACACTGTATTCTATCAGGTGTAGTTATACATCATTTTGAATCTATTTGTCTATTATTGTAAACTCAGATTACTGTTTTACTCCTAGTAACCATTGTTTATGTAGCTATGTATAATGTGTATGTACTTAATTAGTTATGTAGTTATGTTTCTGGAGCTTTTCTCCCCGGGTCTCCACTGAAAAACGGCTCTGGCCAACTGGACTAACCCAGTCAAAAAATGTCAAATAAATGTCAAATAAATAAATAAACAAATAATGCAGGGCTCTTACAAATGCCCTGCTTTCACTTGTTTTTGTTGAGAAATATGAGAATATAATTTTTAATTTGTAGTCTTTCTGCTATTGGTTAACTGGGGTTGAGTTGATTGTTTTCAAAGTATTCTTATCAGAAGAAAAAAATGCATGCTGGGAATCAACCAGGATGAGCTCCTTTACAATTCGAAAAGCAAGGCTTACTCCTCCATGACAAGTAATCCAAAACATGGTTTTTAGGGAATAGGCAACTGATACTTAAAACAGTTTGCCTTTATTTTTACAGCAAACCAACACTTTACTACAGTTCAAAAAGTATTAATTGACAAAAATGGTCAGTGCTAAATCTTGCTTATATAAGCTCCTACACAGCTTATTTTAGGCACAAATTTGTTGTAATGCACATTATCACATTGTAAAGACAGTTCAGGTAGTTAGTGACCCTGACGGCAGACATGGATAATTCATTTCTGTCCCTGAGCAGGTGTCTGACTTGTTCATAACTGGGAGTAATTTCTTCAGCTAAAAACATGTGCTTGAATTTTTTAATCTGGCCATTCTTCTTCTTTCGGCTTTTCCCAGTTAGGGGTCGCCACAGTGGATCACCTGTCTGCTCATGATTGGCAGTGGAGTTTTATGGTGTCGAGTTGCCAGCCCGGCACCCAACCTTCCACATTATATTTTAAAAATAAGGTCTTTTGCCTCCATTTTTTGAAAAAAAAAAAAAAAAGCTGAAGCTAATATTTTGTGTGTGCATGCATGTGTGTGTGTGTGTTTGCAAAAAATAGTGTGTGGAAGTAAAAAAAAAAAAAAAAATATTTTCCTCTACTGTAAAAAAGGATAACCCTGCAGGTTATTTATTTATTTTATTTTACATTTGTTAACCGGGAAATTCCGACTGGGCCAGGTCCATTTTCAGAGGAGGCCTGGGGAGAAAAGCTCCAGCATCAAGTTATACAAATACAGTACATCCAGCTTAATAAACAAAACAGGCTAGATCATGTATGCTGAGCATAGTAATATAACAAGACATTAATAAAACACTCCAGGTAAAAGAAGATATAGAACATAGGTTAAAGACAATGTCAGTTACGGTACATCCAGCATAATACACAAACTGGTTTTATCATATATGCTGAGCATAGTAATATAACACGAAATTAATAAAACACTCCAGGTAAAAGAAGATATAGAACATGGGTAAATAGACAATGTCAGTTATACATTGGTAAGAGAAGAAAATTTATCAAGTAAGATTCTATAGTTAAAAGTACCCTTTCAGATGACCAAGACTACAGGGGATCAGAGATCCAGCATGTGATCAGAGAGGAGTTTGGGGAGTTAATGGTAGTATGGGTAGGGTTATATGATACAAGGGCATAACCAGGTACTAAAGGTGTGATTTGAGGGAGTTTTTGAATTTGGATGTGGAGGGGGCAGTGGACATGGATAGGGGAAGAGAGTTCCAATTTCTGGCAACGGTGTTGGAGTAGAGTGCTTTCCCTGCATTATTGTTAGCCTTGGTGATGGAGAGGACAGATTTTTCACTGGATCTTAGGTACCGGTTTGCAGTATAGACAGTAAGTACGTTAGATAATGAAGGTTTTTTTTCAGGATATTTGAGAATATTGTAGCCTGTGCCCAGCTGGTGATAGTTAAGTAGCTGTGGTAGCTCAAGCCATTTTAGTTTTTTAGTGCAGCACAGTGATGGATTCTATAGGTTGAGTTAGTAGCAAACTTGGTTATTTTATTGTAGCATGATTCTAGTTTGTCTAGGTCACATTATCTGATTTGGGTAAAGATTGGTGCTGCGTATAATAGAGTTGAGAGGAGGTGGCTTTGTGCAAGAGTGACTCTTGCTTTTTGTGAGAGAGAGGACTTATGCCTGTATAGTGAGCCTAATTTTTTGTGTACTAGTTTTATGGTATGTGAGATCTGAACATCAAAGATTATTATCTATTTCAATGCCCAGAAGTTTGGTGTGGTTAGAAGGGGAGATGATGGTGCCGTCCTTAGATGTTATGGTAAAGGAGAGGTTTTTTTTATCTATTAGGGGTAAATAGTAGCAGTTTGTCTTTTTGGGATTTAGAATTAGTTGGATACCTGATATCCATTTTTCTACTGAGTTAGAGGTATCTTGAGTGAGTGCATGTAGGGTGGTGGGAGATGAGGCGGAGCAGATCAGGGTTGAATCATTTGCATATTGTATGAGTGTGGCATGTTGTGTAGAGCTATTGAGGTTATTTGTGAAAATAGAGAACAATAGCGGGCCCAGTATAGAGCCCTGTGGGACTCCTATGGTGGTTGGAAGTTGTGTAGACAGAGTTCCTTTCCACTGGACTGATTGTTGCCTGTCAGACAAGTAGCTTCTGAACCAAGCTATAGTAGAGGAGGTGAAGGATAATGATGTTAGTGAGTCTAGTAGAATGGAGTGGGAGACCATATCAAATGCTTTTGAGATTTCTAGGAAAATGGCTGATACATATTTGTTATCATTCCTGTGAAGGTTTATATAATTAGTGAAGGATAGAAGGGCTGTGGTAGTGCTGTGATGTGGATGGAAACCGTGTTGTGTGTTAGATAGTAGATTGTGTGTGTTAAGAAATGTCATCACTTGCAAGTGGATGCATTTCTCAAGAATTTTGGATAAGGGGCAAAGGATGGCAATAGGTCGGTAGTTGGAGAATTCGTAAGAATTACCTCCTTTATGGAGAGGAATGATGTGAGATACTTTCCAGAGTTTGGGTATGTAGGATTCTAGTATGGAGCGGTTGATAAGGATGGAGACAGGATATGATAGGGAGTCACTAGCCATTGTTAGGTATGCAGCAGGTATGTTATCAGCTGCCAGTGTGGTTGGCATTAGTTTTAGGAGGAGTTTTTTGATAGTTGAGGTGAGTACTGGTGATAGGCTAAAAGACACTGGTGATAGGCTAAAAGAGGGGGTGGTATGGGATAGGTTAGGTTATGATTGAGGTAGACTGTTTTTGGTTATTTGACTGGACAGGGATAAGATGGATTTATTAAAATGGTTATTAAATTGAGAAGCTATGTCTAGGGTATTGTTAGTAGATCTGGGTGCTGGAGTTGTGGTTTTGCCTGGCTTTAGTAGGGAGTTAATGGCATGCCAGAATTTTTGTGGATTATTTGAATATTTCCTTTGGGTGCCAAGAAAATAGTTTTGTTTGTTTACTTTAGATTCAGCCTTGGCCTTGTTTCTAAGCTGTTGATAGTATTGCCTGGCACTAGGGGTTTTGTCAATTTTCCAGGCTTTATCTCTAGCTTTTATTAAAGCTCTGGTGTTCCTATTTAGCCAGGGTGCGTAGTTGGCTTTAACTCTGATCTTTCTGCTGGGAGCTAGACTGTTAAGGATGTTAGAGAAGGTAGTATTGAAGTAGTCTACTGCCTGGTCTAACTGAAGTGTCTGTAGTGGTTCCCAGTTGCAGTGGCTTAGGACAATATTTAGGTATTGTATGTTATGACATATGACATTAAAACACAAGATCATGCAGGAATTTACCAGAAAAGTAAAACAATAATTTGGGTCAAGTGCTTGGTTGTAATATTCTGATGGTCGATTAATACACACACACATATATGTCTCTGTGTGTGTGCAAATATACACAGACACACACATATCTATATATATTGTTTTCCCCTGTATTATATTTGCGAGGGGACCAGTTAACATTACGTTGGTTCTTTCCTGTTGATTGTAGAAACTAGTACATGACCAGCTGCTCTAGGGTTGTCTGCCTTAGTCATTATATCAGGCTGAGGCACCTTGGTTGTCATGACCTGCACCTGTTTGGTATCTAAATGGACTGTCTTCATTTTAGACATTGTTATCATTTAATTCATTATGCCTTGTACACTGTCAGGGAAGTTAGGGGAAGGAGAGGAAATTAGAAGAAACTGTTCAATACACTGAAGCTTTCTAAGAAAAGCCTGTAAATGTGTAGTTTTCCCATCTGAAGTCTGATTTGTAAAAACATGGCACAAGTCTCAATCTTTTCGCAAAGGTTTACTCTAAGTGCTCACTTGCTATTTGCTCACAGCACACTTACTGATTGCTACTTGCTCAAAAAGGCAACTTCTCTGACCCCTACTAGTTCAATCTCCCATACTTTCTTAGCCATCCCAACACTCTATCCTACAAAACTGTATAGACCTGCCAGAGGCCTAACTCGATCTCTGAAACACCCTTCTTGCATCCTAAACTTGTGACTCCTTTCCTACTCCCTAAACCTAAAATTCCATTTCTGCTCTCTAACCCTAAGGCTCCTTTCTGTTCTGTAAACCTCCCTCTTGCTCACTAAACCTAAAATCTCCTTCCTATTGCAAACATCTACACTCTGCCCTCCCTACACCCTTACCACAATTGTCATACCTACCTTTAGTAATATGTTTGGATAGGCTTCAGCAACTACTTGCCTGAGCTCATATTCAAGTTTGAGCAAGAGGAGAGAAAGACCCTACCAGAGCTACCAGATACTCAGGTCCCTGGCTTCAAGACAATTGTATTCAAGTGCTTTGGGGTGAGTTCTGTTTTTAGAATCATGATTCTGCCCTAAACAATACAAATACTTAAGGTGATAAGGCCATAATCTTTTGGGAAATGTGAAGCACACAATAAAAAGAAAGCACCTACCCAAGAAACACTACATATAACTTGAAACTAAAGGTCAGTTGAGCATTAAAACATCATCATTAAATTAAAAACCAACAAAACCAATAAAATGCTGTGCCAACACAGTGTTTTGTTATTGCCTTTGTACTTTGATTAACCTGTAACTGGAGCTGCTTAAATAATTTCTTTAGAATATCACATTCCCACTAGCACTTGTTAGTAAGTTTCTCTTGGTAGTTCATGAGAAGAATCAATTTGAAAAAGTATGATTAATGAATATAATTTTAAATGTCAAAATAATTAAAAATGTCAGAAATGGGATTGCTCTTTGAACTGCTTTTATGTCTTGCCCACAGAAATTGCTGAAAAAATAATTGTGTTGACTAACGATTCAGCTGAGCAGCAAAAGAAAAAAAAATGCCGGGTAATTTATATATTCTGTTCAAAAGTAGGTTCCTTCTAGAGGCAGTGGCAGAAAATTGCAGCTGTGCACCTGTGGTGACATTCAATATTTAATTGCTGATGGAAATCATTGCAAGGCCAGATATATTTTAACTTGAACTTACTATGATTCTTACAGCATTTATGCATGAAATATACATAACATTTTTAATTTAAACTGAAGGTAATTTTCGAGTAGCTAAAATTTGTGGATGTAGCCAAAATAAAGTATTTAAGGTTATTGTGTTTGTTTTATTGATTCAAAGGTATTTCAGTTAGGTGAAGGTCCAGAGGAACTATATGGTTAAATGTCTAGATCAGATACAAGATTAGACAAATGGAGACTTAGGGATCCAAACTCAGATTAATAGCATATACCTTGAATTGTAGCTCTTAATCTTACACATCTGCTTTAGCTGCTTGATTTACTAATTCAACTGCTCTTTCAAACAAGACCACTACCACATGGTAGTCCTTTTTCATGTATGATGTTAATGTCTGTAAAGTGCCAAATCTCATACAGGTTTCTTTTAGTGTTGGGAATGGCAGTGTGTTTCATGCAGCGATCTTGCATCTGAATCTTTCCAGGGTCTCCATGCATCAAGCCCTCTGTTGGTATATATAATCTTCAAAAACTGTGTGCAGCAAACTGACTGTTTTCTTTATAAAGTGAAAGTAGCATATATGTCATTATTTTTTCTCAGTTTACAGAACTATCATTATATAGCCCAGTGGCAGAATAAATGTTTTAATCTGGAGAGATCTTACAGAAAGTGCACTCTTGCTTGCTATGTATGACTCACTCAGCCCGCTGCCTCTGCTCAACAGGAAGCATCCAGGGACTCTCTCATCTCTTGTCAAGTTCAACATTTCTGACAAGAAATGCTAGCACATCTCTTATAGAATCACCTTCTTCTGATATGTCCAGTCTAGCCTTAACATCTTTGCTTCAGACAATGATTTATCAGCACAGAAGCAGGGACTGCTTCAAAATGTCCAACTTCTTGTCAGAACAACTGGCAATAAAAAAAATCAGTGCATGAAACAAAATGTCTACCACTGACATTAAAAACTGTTCTGTGGTGCAAATTCTTAACCAGAAATACTCAGCTGCATTTAACTCATTCAAAACCCTAGTCACTGAATCAATCAGAAAACAGCAAACCCCATTTATTTTTATTCTAAATAAAAAATGAATGAGTAAAACTGTCTCCTTTGTGAAAGCCGTACAGTAACTCAAAAGAGGATGCTACATCAAACTACGCTACTATGTAAATAAACATAAACCAGAATGAAGATACATCCCATTTGGGAATATATTTATTATGACAGATATGCATGCTAACAAATCTGAAATTTCATTTAATGAGCCAGTACAGCTAGTTGTTTTAATGGGCGAAAACATTTGTAATGGCTTTTCTCTATCAGGGTACTTTTCACAAAGGATCAGTTTGTTTTGTTTTTCTTTTGGCTTACTAGCTTATAGGGAACAGTCCTTGTGAAGGATCAGCTTTCTTCTTCTGGCTTTTCCCAGTTAGGGGTTGCCACAGTGGATCATCTGTCCACTCATGATTGGCAGTGGAGTTTTGACAGTGTCGAGTTGCCAACACGGCGCCCAACCTTCCACAGAAGGCACACAAACACACACACACTCACACTCACACCTAGGGCCAATTTAGAGTGTCCAATCCACCTACTACATGTCTTTGGGATGTGGGAAGAAACCAGAGTACCTGATGGAAACCCACACAACCACAGTGAGGACATGCACACTCCACACAGAAGGCACCCAAGCCAAGAATCGAACCGTAGAACCTCTTGCTGTGAGGCAGCAACACTTACCACTGCACCACCGCGGCTGCCCAAAGGATCAACTTTTTGTTTTTCATTATTAAAGCAACTCTCAGTGCATAGCTCATCCTTATACATAATCATCTCCATCTCCTTCCTGTTTTATTAGATTTTGCATAAAGCTAGTAAAAGAGAAGACATATTTTCTAGTTTCAAATATAACAGGTGTGTGTGTGTGTGTGTGTGTGTGTGTGTGTGTGTGTGTGTGTGTGTGTGTGTGTGTGTGTGTGTGTGTGTGTGTGTGTCTGTATGCCAGTTTAAATGTTTGTTTGTGTCTGCATGTGTACACCGTGTATCTGTCTATGTGTGTGTGTGTGTGTGTGTGTGTGTGTGTGTGTGTGTGTGTGTGTGTGTGTGTAGTTGTATGTTTATTTGCTTTGATCTGACTCCTCTGCAATTCTAAATTGGATTAAGCAGATAATTAGAAACAGGAAAAGGAAAGAACTTACACAATTAAGAAATCCACAGTGTTATAAATAAATATAGTAACATTAATTGTGCCTATTAAAATAGATTGAATATGATGATTCAAGCTTTTACTAGTTGGTAAATCATGTCTATATGGCCTACACCATTTAATTTACTTGCTTTCATTATTCCTAAATTAAACTGATACCTTAGCTGAATCCATACTGGAAAAGTCATTATTCAAACCATTAAAAAATATATGAAAATGAAAAATAACACAAGTAACCATTGCACTCATTGATAAATGGAAAAAAGACAGATTTCTCGAAATGGCAACTACTAAAAGATAAAAAAAAGCTCTAATGAAATAAGAAAAGGTAAATTAGCTATGTGCCTCAGTTATATCAATATACATTATAGTCACCAACCTTTGTGAAATATATGTGTGTATTACAGGTGTTCATATGCTAGTAGTTAGCAATACACTTACACAATAGAGCAAGTGCTATAACTTCCACTAGCCCAATTTCTGGTATCTATGTAGCCCTCCCAACACCCATCTCTATAAAACTTTACAGACCTATCAGAGCCCTACTTTAGCGTAAAAGCACCCATCCAGTTCCAAACTCAAGTCCTCACTCCCTTAAGCTAAAGCACCTCTCATCCTCCCTAATGCTAAAGTCCCCGATTACTCACTAGGCCTAAAACTGCAGCTCTCCTCCCTAAACCTAAATTCCTTGATTGCTCCCTAACCCTAAAACTACTCCCATACTTCCTAAACCTAAAACTTCCTTCCCAAACGCTAGCACTGAAATTCTTTTCCTGTTCCCTAACCATAACAATCACCCCCAGCTCTATAAACCAAATCTCCTCCGATCTACACTCACCCCCCTCCCACTCCCTTCGCACTCTTACCTTACTCAAAGTCATATAATACATATGGGTATGATGTGGCAATCTTCATGACACCAGAATCCCTGGTTTTGAGATGGTAAATTCTGAATGCTTGGGACTCAAGTGCTTATAGTAGAACCAAAGTATATAGTAGGATTATACAGTGTGTAGTTATTCATTGTGCAGATAGTGCAAGATACACTCTAGACTCATGAAATTTGACAACTGAACTAGAAAGATGTCACACCGAACCTACATGAAAGTGAAACTAAATGCATAGAAATGAAATATGAATACCAAACTGCAACACGGTCCAGAATAAATGCAAATACAAGGGAAATAAAAGCAATCCCTTGTGAAACAAAGCAAAAGGCAAATTATTATATATGAACTTCATGGAGAAAGAATAGTAACAAATACCACAGAATCACCATTTGTCTTAGCAATAAGCTACAAAATATCCCAGTCCACAAATGGTCATGGTTAAAAATCCAACCAGCTTGCATAAATACCACTCAATCACAATTAAAACAATTCAACAGGCTCACACAGAAACAAAAACGTTATAAACTATATTGTGCCAGAAAGCAAGCTGCAGACAAATTAACTAACAATGAGAAACTAGCAGTAAAGATATTGCAAAAACCTGGTCATATGCAGTTACATGAATTATATATCTATAAGCAATAATTCTAAAACTAAGAAACTGTAAAACAAGCCATTGTGAAATCTCAATCAATTATTCAGACACCTTTGAATATTCTGGGATGAGCTGGTATATATGCATTAGGCGGCGTTCCTCAAACAACTGTCCCATGCATGCCAATAGGCCACAATATGTCTACATTCCATGACATACTTTATGCTTTTCATGATTTTAGTAAGTGTCATCTTTTTTTTTTTTGTCATTTATTTATTGTTTAACTGGAAGCCTATTTCAAAAGAACAAATAGCATGCTTTCATAAAATATGAAGGAGAAATGTAGCAACAAGTAAACAGACACAGAGCAATTCAATTACTATTAAAATTTATTTTTAATTTGTGTCCAAAAACAAACATGAAGCCCGATTATCCAGACATTGATATCAACAGTTCTCTTTCACTTCTCTGTGTGAAGCAGCTAATAATTTCTTTCATGTTAATACATGGATCACGTTGCTGTTAGACATTTCAAGTATTACATTTAGATAAGGGTATATTATATGAATCTAATGGAACTGAAGTGAGGATGAGCAAATTTACAAACATATTCTTATTTGATTTTTTGTTTGTCATGGATCAATTTAGCTGAACAATAGACCAGTCTTCAAAAAAAAAAAAAAAAACATACAGTCATAAGTAACTGAAAAGTAAAAATGAACACTAGTATCAGCACTCTCAAAATATATCTAACATGTTATTCCAAATAACAAATATGCAACGATGAAATTATTACAAGACAACGTGTGTATATATATATATATATATATATATATATATATATATATATATATATATATATATGGGAGCACTTTACATGCTCGAATTACTGAAAACTCGAATTGCATATGGTCGAGACTATATGCTCGAGCTTTCAGTAACTCAAATGTGTAAAGTGTTAAAAAATAACAGTTTACTTACCTTAAAATATTACTTACACACAGAGGCAAGGACCCCTGTACGCTCTGTGTGTAAGTAATGTTTTCATTTTTTTTTTTTTTTGCGATGTTGACAGGAAACAGGAAGTCTCCCGTTTTGCACTTCCACATACAGCACAAAATGGGAGATTTCCCTTTTCCCCACTGTAGCGCGATCACGGAAATGGTATATTTAAGTAGGGGGTGGGGTGGGGGGCAGGGGGGCAAATTCCCCCTGCAAAAGAGATGTTTAATTTTTTTTTTTTTTTTTTTTTTTTTTACGTTTCATTTTAGGAGTTCGAGTTTCTGAAAATCAAACTTATGGTCTCGACCATATGAAGTTCAGGTTTTTGGGAATTTGAGCTTCTAAAGTGAATATATATATATATATATATATATATATATATATATATATATATATATATATATATATATATATATATATCTAGTGGAGAATTTCACCAAATTTAGTACACATGACCTGAGTGTAAAATGAATGTGAACAGTATATGAAGAACTGTTATTGTGAAAGTGGTGTATAGGAGCAGTGTTGCTTTATGCAGAAATGTTTCTTTACCTTAGTCAGGTATGTTTCTTCAATAGCAGGGACAGAATACAGTATATTATTAACTGCATTTTTTTTAATGAAAAGCTGCATAAAACTAGAACTGAGGACATCTGCTGCAGAGTGATTTTGTCTTTTTGGTGGAGGATTTAATGTATTGGGACAGAAGTTCTGGAACAGCCAGAATGAACAGAAATGAAAGAAAACCTGGAAGAAGACCCCAAGAGAAAGCTAAAGATCCTCCCTAATATAGATGTTCAGAAGAGGCATCTACTGAGATGTGCAAAAAGAGAGAGAGAGAGAGAGTGAGAGAGAGAGAGAGAGAGAGAGACCCCCTAAATGAAACTGTAACCCATCTGTTTTGGACTGTGATGAAGTCACATGCTGTGAGCTTCATGATAAACCATTTATTTATTTTAATTGTGGTAGAACTAATAATTCTTACTTCTTTTATATAAAAATCTACTCTGTTTTCTAAGACTTTTGCCTCTGCTGCCATTAATGGTCTGCAATATATATATGTGTGTGTGTTTATATATGTTTAAATTAAAAATTTGGTTGGAGTATATCAGTGAATTTCAGTGATTCAGTGATGTTTATGAATCAGATGTTCATGAAATAAAAACTGAGACATTAAGGCACAAGACACATGAGTCTCTTGAGACAGTGGTTTTTCAGTGCTAGTGACTGAAGTGCTTGTAGTAGTCCCAAAGTATTTAGTCAGACCATGCAGTATAACTATTCGTTGTATATATAGAATGCCCATGGCTTTCTACATTTGCTATGGGTATATACCCATACAGACTTAAAAAATAGAAAGTAAAAAGCTGTGCACACTCAGAAACCATGTTGCTGAAGCATTGGTATCTACTTAAGGAGTAATTTGCTTATATCTCAAGGGCCTTCACAAGAGAAGATTTAAGGTTTTACACAGTAACAACTCCAACTTGTCTGGGTCTTTGTGTGACCATTTTCTCGTTTGTTTTGGATGTTATTTGGGATATTTTGCAGTCACCCTAATGTTTTTTGACATCAGGCTTGATTTTAAGCTCTGTATTTTTAAATTATACCTTAAATATCTGACCCACGGTCATGACTTCTAACTTTCTTTCAAAAATCAAGGGATTCCATCAGAATTATGTGATCTATCCAGAATCATTCTAACTCTAATGTGCTGATCTGACCAGGCCTAAAGGCAGATCTAAAAGTAACTAATTGGTCTGTTGCCTTATCCATTTAACGTACTCCTACAGACAGATAGCGGCTGGTGAGTGGGTCACATTAAAGAATACTAGCCGATGATCCTGCCATTATTTCTCACAAAAATATGCTGGTGACCACTCCATCAGTCCACTAAAAAATAATCTGCCATTCCACTGGGATAAAATTCAGCACCTTAAATATAAAGCATATTAAAGAAAGGCCTACCATCCTGACCAAGAGCTAGGTTACCCTGTCCATATCTTGCTTCAGCTAAATTAAACCCAAAATCAAGAAACTTCTATCTTTTTAGCTGGCCAGTGAATTATTGTTGCCTATCTGGTTACTTCAGTTACTGAATCTCACATCACTCTAGTGGATGGGCATTCCCATATTATATGAATATACCCAGCTTCTGTAGCCACACATCTCCCATAGTTCCTTCCCATATTATATGAATATACCCAGCTTCTGTAGCCACACATCTCCCATAGTTCCTTCCCATATTATATGAATATACCCAGCTTCTGTAGCCACACATCTCCCATAGTTTCTTCCCATATTATATAAATATACCCAGTTTCTATAGCCACACATCTCCCATAGTGCCTTCCCATATTATATGAATATACTCAGCTTCTATAGCCACACATCTCCCATAGCTCCTTGCCATATTATATGAATATACTCAGCTTCTATAACAACACATCTCCCATAGTTCATTCCCATATTGTAGGAATATACCCAGCATCTATAACCACACATCTCCCATAGTTCATTCCCATATTGTAGGAATATACTCAGCATCTATAGCCACACATCTCCCATAGTTCCTTCCCATATTATAGCAATATACTCAGCTTCTTTAGCCACACATCTCCCATAGTTCCTTCCCATATTGTAGGAATATACTCATTTTCTATAGCCACACATCTCCCAAAGTTCCTTCCCATGTTGTAGGAATATACTCAGCGTCTATAGCTACACATCTTCCATAGCTCCTTCCCATATTGTAGGAATATACTCAATGTCTATAGCCACTCATCTCTCATAGTTCCTTCCCATATTGTAGGAATATACTCAGCCTTCTCATATTGTAGGAATATACTCAGCGTCTATAGCCACAAATCTCCCATAGTTCCTTCCCATATTGTAGGAATATACTCAGCATCTATAGCCACACATCTCTGATAGTTACTTCCCATATTTTATGAATATACTCAGCGTTTATAGCCACACATCTCCCATAGTTCCTTCCCATATTATATGAATATACTCAGTTTCTATAGCCACACATCTCCCATAGTTCCTTCCCATATTATATGAATATACCCAGAGTCTATAGCCACACATCTCCCATACTTCCTTCCCATATTATATGAAAATGCTCAGCTTCTATAGCCACACATCTCTCATTAATCCTTCCCATATTATATGAATATGCTCAGCTTCTATAGCCACACATCTCCCATAATTCCTTCCCATATTATATGAATATACTCAGCGTCTATAGCCACACATCTCCCATAGTTCCTTCCCATACTATATGAATATACTCAGCTTCTATAGCCGCACATCTCCCATAGTTCCTTCCCATAATATATGAATATACTCAGCTTCTATAGCAACACATCTCCCATAGTTCCTTCCCATATGATATGAATATATTCAGCTTCTATGGCCAAACATCTCCAATATTTCATTCCCATATTATAGGAATATACCCAGCTTCTATAGTCACACAGCTCCCATATTTCATTCCCACATTATATGAATATACCCAGTTTTATTGCCACACATCTCCCATATTTCATTCCCATATTATAGGAATATACCCAGCTTCTATGGTTACACATCTCCCATATTTCATTCCCATATTGTAGAAATATACCCAGTTTCTATAGCCACACAGCTCCCATAGTTCCTTCCCATATTATATGAATATACCCCGCTTCTATAGCCACACATCTCCCATATTTCATTCCCATATAATAGGAATATACCCATCTTTTATAGCCACACATCTCCCATATTTCATTCCCATATTGTAGGAAAATACTCAGCTTCAATATCCACACATCTCCCATATTTCATTCCCATATTATAGGAATATACCCCACTTCTATAGCCACACATCTCCCATATTTCATTCCCATATTATATGAATATACCCCGCTTCTATAGTCACACAATCTCCCATATTTCATTCCCATATTATAGGAATATACCCATCTTTTATAGCCACACATCTCCCATATTTCATTCCCATATTGTAGGAATATACTCAGCTTCAATATCCACATATCTCCCATATTTCATTCCCATATTATGGGAATATACCCGTCTTCTATAGCCACACATCTCCCATATTTCATTCCCATATTGTAGGAATATACCCAGGTTCTCTAGCCACACATCTCCCATATTTCATTCACATATTGCAGCAATATATTCAGCTTCAATATCCCCACATCTCCCATATTTCATTCCCATATTATAGGAATATACCCTTCTTCTATAGCCACACATCTCCCATATTTCATTCCCATATTGTAGGAATATACCCAGCTTCTATAGCCACACATCTCCCATGGTTCCTTCCCATATTATATTAATATAACCAGCTTTTATAGCCACACATCTCCCATATTTCATTCCCATATTATAGGAATATAGCCAGCATCTCTAGCCACACATCTCCCATATTTCATTCCCACATTATATGAATATACTCACCTTCTATAGCCACACATCTCCCATAGTTCCTTCCCATATTATATGGATATACTCAGCTTCTATAGTCAAACATCTCCCATATTTCATTTCCATATTATAGGAATATACCCAGCTTCTATAGTCACACATCTCCCATATTTCATTCCCACTTTATATGAATATACCCCACTTCTATAGCCCCACATCTCCCATATTTCATTTCCATAATATATGAATATACTCAGCTTCTAAAGCCAAACATCTCCCATATTTCATTCCCATATTATATGAATATACCCAGCTTCTATAGCCACACATCTCCCATAGTTCCTTCCCATATTATATGAATATACCCAGCTTCTATAGCTACACATCTCCCATGGTTCCTTCCCATATTATATGAATATAATCAGCTTCTATAGCCACACATCTCCCATAGCTCATTCCCACATTATATGAATATACTCAGCTTCTATAGCCACACATCTCCCATAGTTCCGTCCCATATTATATGAATATACCCAGCTTCTATAGCCACACATCTCCCATATTTCATACCAATATTATATGAATATACAATGCTTCTCTAGCCAAACATCTCCCACATTTCATTCTCATACACCAACCACTCTTAAACAATCTCAGTAATGAGTGTTGTTGCATATATATAAGTCTGAGCATCTTGTCTTGCGGCTTTTCCCGGTTAGGGGTCACCACAGTGGAACTCCGGTCCGCTAATGATTGGCAGTAGATTTTTACATGCTGGCTTGCCAGGCCTAACGCACAACCTTCAACAAAGGAATGCCCATTCACACATGTCGACACACAGAAGACGCTCTAACTGAGAATTGAACGAGCAATGTCTAACTGTGAGGTGACAACGCTACCACAGCACCACCACCACAGCTTATCATAATCTGAGCATAATAAATTAAAATAACTCTAGCACTCCTTTTGCTGCATGAACTATCATTATTTCAATCCATGCCTTTTTCTCAATCTGTACAGTTAAAGTTTCATTCCACGTTACTACAATCTGATTCTAACATTGGTCATCCAACTCACCCCTTTCATTACAGAAGAAAATTTAATTTAAGCTCTCCTTTACAGTTTTCCTAATTAATTCTCCTTTTTTTATCATGTGGAACACAGTGCCTCTTTTTATTGTCTCTTACAATTTTGGCTCCTATAATGTATTTCTTACTTTCAAATACCATCTACAGTCCTACAGTGGGAGGACTTCCTTTACTGCATTATATCCTAGCATGGTTTTATTCATCAAGTCTCAAACAACTGTTACGACCTGTGTGCCTCTTTTGACCCAATAATTCCAGAATTTTGGCCTAGAATCTATTCATACATTAGAGAACCCTAATACTCGGCTCCAATATATCTCTTCTTCATGATGAAACTTCATCTACAGATTTCCCCACAGCCTAGATCCTAAATTTGCTGTGTTAAACTTTGACCCACTTTTCCCCATACCTCATTTATAATTATACTTTCTAGATTGGTCTTGGATGTAAATATGCTCTTAAATTTTGACTTTTGGATACCACTTCTTGGTACATTGCAAAATCACAGAAGTCAGCCCTCCATATCTCAAGGATAGGGTAAGCCTTTTCCTTTGTATTTTAGGATATGTCCCCTCCCACAAAAATCACAAATCAGTGATTGGAACTTTATTGGATATCTGGATTTGTGGAACAGAGGTATGTGTTAAAGGAAAAATAGGACCTTTTGGAAAATATACATCTTTACTAGGTTGTACTTTTGCCTGATACTGATGAAAATACAGCCTGGAATATTATCAGGTCCCATAGACGTGTTATATTTATTGTACGGCACAGAGTCTAATACTTATTAAAAAGTAATTTCAGATGAAACTAAATCCTGTAGGATAGAGGGCACAGAATGTTGGTAGGTGATGTAAAGTTAGCACTAAACTGGACTGCATATGTATTTGCTATATCCTTAGGATCGGAATGTCTTTTATTATTATGGACGAGTTCAATGCAATATTGTACATTAGTCCTGAATTTCATGAAATAACTGAAGAAAGATTTGTAGCTTCCTTTTGTATTAACAGTGACCTTAAGCTCAAACTCTGCTTTATATTTCTTCTTAGACCTCTTGTGTCCCCACCTGGAATGTTTCAATGTGGTCCTGAAGTATGAGTGTGGGGAGTTTTTTTACAACTTTTCATTATTTTACTTATTTTTTTTATATAAATAATTAATTTAGTTAATTAAGGAGTTCTACCAGAGTGGTGTATTCCTGCATTTACCATTATATATAGTGTGTACAGGTATAGACTTTTCTTTAAAGTTGCTTAGGTGATGTTAAAATTGGGGGTGAATATGGCAGCCCTCTCAATCAATCCATTTACAGGGGATTATTTGAAATTTTACCTAGGTCTTCCACAGTTAGAAGTAAGTTTACACTGGAGAAGTCCATAAAGATCATCTCATTTGACAGCAGGATGCTACCTGTAGGCCTAACAGAGAACATGACTGATTTGTGGTCTGATTTAACCAGGGATGAATTGAATCAGAATGCTATCCTCCCTGACCAGTGCTCATTGTGGGACCAGGGAGCCATTTGTACACTGTGCTCATGCACTGAGTCTGAGTTGCTTGTAGCACTGCAGCTATCCATGATGGATGTTTGGTAGCACCTCACTGTATCATTGTGGTATGCAGCAGGTGACATATTAATGTGCATCTATACAAATGATGGTATCATTTTACTGTCTGTGTAGACCTGTGTGAGTGGTCATGGTCTCCCCATGTACATCTACGCACATGATGCTATCATTTTACAATCTGAGTGGACCTGTGTGAGTGGTCATGGACTTCCCATGAGCTGCAGTCCTCAGGGATCCTACCCGGTGCAAGGGAGGAGAAATATTTTCTTACACTTCATCCACACTGTCCTCAAAGAATACCAATTTTTGATTATGATGGCCCATTGGACAATGTGGATGCCTAGCAGAAGCCCACCAGGATGGTGAGCAATTGTAATCATTGATTCTGATGAGCAGTAAAGCATTTCCATGATGAATTCCAGTGGCAACAGCCTAACCTGCCTCAAGAGTTGGAGTCAGAGGTTAGGGAAAGAAAAAGACAGAAACGGATAGTTTTTACTGTACGACTCAGTTTTGCTTCTGTTCTGTTAACAGGTGTAGCAGTGTACTGAATTCTTCCTACTTTATTTTACAGCAGCCAAGAAACATATGGTAAAAATAAAGGGTTGATAGAAGAGGAAAGAATGCCTCTCTCAGTAGTGGGAATCAAACTATGTGTACATCAAACTGCATATACACTACTGCACTGTGTAACTGCAGTTCTGTGTACAACATACATCTGTGTACATCAAACTGCATATACACTACTGCACTGTGTAACTGCATTTCTGTGTACAACATACGTCTGTGTACATCAAACTGCATATACACTACTGCACCATGTAACTGCAGTTCTGTGTACAACACACATCTGTATACATCAAACTGCATATACACTACTGCATCATGTAACTGCACTTCTGTGTACAATATACATCTGTGTATGAACTGCTTATACACTACTAAACCTTGTAACTGCAGTTCTGTGAACAACATACATCTGTGTACATCAAACTGCATATAAACTACTGCACCATGTAACTGCACTTCTGTGCACAACATACATCTGTGTACATCAAACTGCATATACACTACTGCACCGTGTAAATGCACTTCTCTGTACAACATACATCTGTGTACATCAAACTGCATATACATTACTGCACTGAGTAACTGCAGTTCTGTGTGCAACATACATCTGTGTACATCAAACTGCATATACACTACTGCATCGTGTAACTGCAGTCCTGTGTACAACATACATCTGTGTACATCAAACTGCATATAGACTGCTGCACCGTGTAACTGCAGTCCTGTGTACAACATACTGTGTACATCAAATTGCTTATACACTACTGCACCTTGTAACTGCAGTCCTGTGTACGACATACAACTGTGTACATCAAACTGCATATACACTACTGCACTGAGTAACTGGAGTCCTGTGTACAGCATACATCTGTGTACATCAAAGTGTATATACACTACTGCACTGTGTAACTGCAGTCCTGTGTACAACATTCATCTGTGTACGTCAAATTGCATATACACTACTGCACTGTATCACTGCCATCCTGTGTACAACATACATTAGTGTACATCAAAATGCATATACACTACTGCACTGTGTCACTGCTGTCCTGTGTACAACATACATCTGTATACATCAAAATGCATATACACTACTGCACTGTGTAACTGCAGTCCCGTGCACAACATACATTTGTGTACATCAAAATGCATATACACTACTGCACTGTGTAACTGCAGTCCTATGTACAACATACATCTGTGTACATCAAACTGCATATACACTACTGCACCGTGTAACTGCAGTCATGTGTACAATATACATCTGTGTACATCAAACTGCATATAGACTACTGCACCGTGTAACTGCAGTCCTGTGTACAACATACATCTGTGTACATCAAACTGCATATACAATACTGCACCGTGTAACTGCAGTCCTGTGTACAATATACATCTGTGTACATCAAAATGCATATACACTACTGCACTGTGTAACTGCAGTCCTGTGTACAACATACACCTGTGTACATCAACTGCATATACGCAACTGCACTGTTTAACTGCAGTCCTGCATACAACATACATCTGTGTACATCAACTGCATATACACGACTGCACTGTGTAACTGCAGTCCTGTATACAACATAAATCTGTGTACATCAAACTGCATATACACTACTGCACTGTGTAACTGCAGCCCTGTGTACAACATACATCTGTGTACATCAAACTGCATATGCACTACTGTACTGTGTAACTGCAGTCCTGTGTACAACATACATCTGTGTACAACAAACTGCATATACACTACTGCTTTGTGTAACTGCAGTCCTATGTACAACATACATCTGTGTACATCAAATTGCATATACACTACTGCAATGTGTCACTGCAGTCTTGTGTACAACATACATCTGTGAACTTCAAAATGCATCTACACTACTGCACTATGCCACTGCAGTCCTGTCTACAACTTACATCTGTGTAAATCAAAATGCATATACACTACTGCACTGTGCCACTGCAGTCCTGTGTACAACATACACGTGTGTACATCAAAATGCATATACACTACTGCACTGTGCAACTGCAGTCCTGTGTACAACATGCATCTGTGTACATCAAACTGCATATACATTACTGCACTGTGTAACTGCAGTTTTGTGTACAACATACGTCTGTGTACATCAAACTGCATATACACTACTGCACCATGTAACTGCAGTTCTATGTACAACATACATCTGTGTGCATCAAACTGCATATGCACTACTGCACTGTGTAACTGCAGTTCTGTGTACAACATACATCTGTATAAATCAAATTGCATATACACTACTGCACCGTGTAACTGCACTTCTGTCTACAATATACATCTGTGTGCAAACTGCTTATACACTACTAAACCATTTAACTGCAGGTCTGTGTACAACATACATCTGTGTACATCAAACTGCATATACATTACTGCACCGTGTAACTGCAGTTCTGTGTGCAACATACATCTGTGTACATCAAATTGCATATACACTACTGCACCGTGTAACTGCAGTCCTGTGTGCAAAATACATCTGTGTACATCAAACTGCATATACACTACTGCGCTGTGTAACTGCAGTACTGTATACAACATACATCTGTGTACATCAAACTGCGTATACACTACTGCACTGACTAACTGCAGTCCTGTGTACAACATACATCTGTGTACATCAAAGTGTATATACACTACTGCACTGTGTAACTGCAGTCCTGTGTTCAACATACATATGTGTACATCAAACTACATATACACTACTGCACTGTGTAACTGCAGTCCTGTGTACAACATTCATCTGTGTACATCAAACTGCATATACACTACTGCACTGTGTCACTGCCATCCTGTGTACAACATACATCTGTGTACATCAAACTGCATATACACTACTGCACCGTGTAACTGCAGTCCTGTGTACAACATACCACTGTGAACATCAAACTGCATATACACTACTGCATCATGTAACTGAAGTCCTGTGTACAACATACATCTGTGTACATCAAACTGCATATACACTACTGCATCATGTAACTGCAGTCCTGTGTACAACATACATCTGTGTACATCAAACTGCATATACACTACTGCACCATGTAACTGCAGTTCTGTGTGCAACATACATCTGTATACATCAAACTGCATATACAATACTGCACCATGTAACTGCACTTCTGTGTACAATATACATCTGTGAACGAACTGCTTATACACTATTAAACCGTGTAATGGCAGTTCTGTGAACAACATACATCTGTGTACATCAAACTGCATATAAACTACTGCACCATGTAACTGCACTTCTGTGCACAACATACATCTGTGTACATCAAACTGCATATACACTACTGCACCGTGTAACTGCACTTCTGTGTACAACATACATCTGTGTACATCAAACTGCATATACATTACTGCACTAACTGCAGTTCTGTGTGCAACATACATGTGTGTACATCAAACTGCATATACACTACTGCATCGTGTAACTGCAGTCCTGTGTACAACATACATCTGTGTACATCAAACTGCATATACACTACAGCATCATGTAAATGAAGTCCTGTGTACAACATACATCTGTGTACATCAAACTGCATATACACTACTGCATCGTGTAACTGCAGTCCTGTGTACAACATACATCTGTGTACATCAAACTACATATAAACTGCTGCACCAAGTAACTGCAGTCCTGTGTACAACATACATCTGTGTACATCAAACTACTTATACACTACGGCACCTTGTAACTGCAGTCCTGTGTACGACATACAAATGTGTACATCAAACTGCATATACACTACTGCACTGAGTAACTGCAGTCCTGTGTACAGCATACATCTGTGTACATCATAGTGTATATACACTACTGCACTGTGTAACTGCAGTCCTGTGTACAACATTCATCTGTGTACGTCAAACTGCATATACACTACGGCACTGTGTCACTGCCATCCTGTGTACAACATACATTAGTGTACATCAAAATGCATATACACTACTGCACTGTGTCACTGCAGTCCTGTGTACAACATACATCTGTGTACATCAAAATGCATATACACTACTGCACTGTGTAACTGCAGTCCTGTGTACAACATACATCTGTGTACATCAAACTGCATATACACTACTGCACCGTGTAACTGCAGTCCTGTGTACAATATACATCTGTGTACATCAAACTGCATATACACTACTGCACCATGTAACTGCAGTCCTGTGTACAACATACATCTGTGTACATCAAACTGCATATACACTACTGCACTGTGTAACTGCAGTCCTGTGTACAACATACATCTGTGTACATCAAACTGCATATACACTACTGCTCTGTGTAACTGCAGCCCTGTATACAACATACATCTGTGTACATCAACTGCATATACACGACTGCACTGTGTAACTGCAGTCCTGTATACAACATACATCTGTGTACATCAAACTGCATATACACTACTGCTCTGTGTAACTGCAGCCCTGTGTACAACATACATCTGTGTACATCAAACTGCATATACACTACTGTACTGTGTAACTGCAGTCCTGTGTACAACATACATCTGTGTACAACAAACTGCATATACACTTCTGCTCTGTGTAACTGCAGTCCTATGTACAACATACATCTGTGTACATCAAATTGCATATACACTACTGCAATGTGTCACTGCAGTCCTGAGTACAACATACATCTGTCTACTTCAAAATGCATCTACACTACTGCAGTATGCCAATGCAGTCCTGTCTACAACTTACATCTGTGTACATCAAAATGCATATACACTACTGCACTGTGCAACTGCAGTCCTGTGTACAACATGCATCTGTGTACATCAAACTGCATATACATTACTGCACTGTGTAACTGCAGTTCTGTGTACAACATATGTCTGTGTACATCAAACTGCATATACACTACTGCACCATGTAACTGCAGTTCTGTGTACAACATACATCTGTGTGCATCAAACTGCATATGCACTACTGCACTGTGTAACTGCAGTCATGTGTGCAACATACATCTGTGTACATCAAACTGCATACACACTACTGCACTGTGTAACTGCAGTTCTGTGTGCAACATACGTCTGTGTACATCAAACTACATATACACTACTGCACTGTGTAACTGCAGTCCTGTGTACAACATACATCTGGTACATCAAACTGCATATACATTACTGCACTGTGTAACTGCAGTTCTGTGTACAATATACATCTGTGTACATCAAACTACATATACACTACTGCACTGTGTAAGTGCAGTTCTGTGTACAATATACATCTGTGTACATCAAACTGCATAAACACTACTGCACTGTGTAACTGCAGTTCTATGTACAACATACATCTGTGTACATCAAACTGCATATTCACTACTGCACTGTGTGACTGCTGTCCTGTGTCCAACATACATCTGTGTACATCAAACTGCATACACACTACTGCACTGTGTAACTGCAGTTCTGTGTGCAACATATGTCTGTGTACATCAAACTACATATACACTACTGCACTGTGTAACTGCAGTCCTGTGTACAACATACATCTGGTACATCAAACTGCATATATATTACTGCACTGTGTAACTGCAGTTCTGTGTACAATATACATCTGTGTACATCAATCTGCATATACATTACTGCACTGTGTAACTGCAGTTCTGTGTACAATATACATCTGTGTACATCAAACTGCATCAACACTACTGCACTGTGTAACTGCAGTTCTTTGTACAACATACATCTGTGTACATCAATCTGCATATACACTACTGCACTGTGTAACTGCTGTCCTGTGTCCAACATACATCTGTGTACATCAAACTGCATATACACTACTGCACTGTGTCACTGCAGTCCTGTGTACAACATACATCTGTGTACATCAAAATGCATATACACTACTGCACTGTGTCACTGCAGTACTGTGTACAACATACATCGGTGTACATCAACATGCATATACACTACTGCACTGTGTAACTGCAGTTCTGTGCACAACATACATCTGTGTACATCAAAATGCATATAAACTACTGCACTGTGCAACTGCAGTCCTGTGTACAACATACATCTGTGTACATCAAACTGCATATACACTACAGTACCGTGTAACGGCAGTCCTGTGTACAATATACGTCTGTGTACATCAAACTGCATGTAGACTACTGAACCATGTAACTGCAGTCCTGTATACAACATACATCTGTGTACATCAAACAGCATATACAATACTGCACCGTGTAACTGCAGTCCTGTGTACAACATACATCTGTGTACATCATCTTGCATATACACTACTGCACCGTTTAACTGCAATCCTGTATACAACATACATTTGTGTACATCAAAATGCATATACACTACTGCACTGTCTAACTGCAGTCCTGTATACAACATACATCTGTGTACATCAAACTGCATATACACTACTGCACTGAGTAACTGCAGTCCTGTGTACAACATACATCTGTGTACATCAAACTGCATATACACTACTGCACTCTGTAACTGCAGTCCTGTGTACAACATACATCTGTGCACATCAAACTGCATATACACTACTGCACTGTGTAACTGCAGTCCTGTGTACAACATACAACTGTGTACATCAAACTGCATATACACTACTGCACTGTGTCACTGCATTCACTGTGTCACTGCAGTCCTGTGTACAACATACATCTGTGTACATCAAAATGCATATACACTACTGCACTGTGTCACTGCAGTCCTGTGTACAACATACATCTGTGTACATCAAAATGCATATACACTAATGAACTGTGTAACTGCAGTCCTGTATACAACATACATCTATGTACATCAAACTGCATATACACTACTGAACTGTGTAAATTCAGTCCTGTGTACAACATGCATCTGTGTATATCAAACTGCATATACACTACTGAAGTGTGTAACTGCAGTTTTGTGTGTAACATACATCTGTGTGCATCAATCTGCATATACACTACTGCACTGTGTAACTGCAATTCTATGTACAACATGCATCTGTGCACAGAATAATTCTCTTTTTTTTCTCTTCCTTCCTCAAGTCAGGTTATCGCTGTGGAACAAGAACATCTCTGCCTACACTGACTGAGGTCTCTGGTGCAGGGTCATCACCAGATGCCAGTTCTTTCTCTCAGCAGGATCTCACACATGGCTTCAGTGACCACTTCTTAGGATGAGGTGGATAGTAGCCCAGAGGGCCCCAGTGGAATCCCTGCAGTAGTTCTGGAGACTGGTGTTACCTGTGGTGTTCTGACAGCTGGATGCCTACCTCTTATCTATGGAGTTCCCCCTGGCATGGCTGATCAAATCACACTACTGGCAGGCCCTGATAATCATTCCAATAGAGGTAAAGCCTGGCAGCCCTAGAGCTATGGAGACAGAGCTAGGGACATGGGTGGACAGTGGTCTCACCTTCTATATCCACATTGCCACTACAGTCAGGAAATCCTTCTGTGTGGCACACCTCATTACTAATGTCTTTTCATCCAGAAGAAAGGCAGTCATGGTCCCACTGTATTCATCCCTCATTAGACCCATTATAGAATACAATGCCCCACTTGGTATGTACCTCTCAAGACATCTGCAACAGCAGGAAAGGCCATAGAAATATCTCACTAAAAAAATCACAGGCCTAAAGCAGATGCCCTATGCTAACCGACTAAAAAAACTCCACCTATACTTTGTCGCATATTGTCTACTCAAAGGTGATCTATGCTTAACATACAAGGCCATGTCAAACCCGGAGATGTTGAACACTTAAAGAAATCCCAATCCCTCAGAGACAAATGCTGCAGGGATCTAAACCTTGTCATCACAATGAACAAAACATCCCAGACTCTGCAATAGACTTCCCATACATGTCAAGCAGAGTGCCTCTTTGGCCCTCTTTAGAAGGAACCTTGATGTTTGGATGGGAGATAGGAAATTCACCCTGGGGATCATGTCAGTCACCCTGCTAGACAAGGGTCCAGAGAAGTAAATACTGTAGGAAGAAATAGCCAGGGAATTATTATGGCTATGCTTGTATAGGCCTATAGCCTAGTACCAACCTATGAACCTATGTCTGTGCAGGCTAGTCTCTGGGCTGGCTGTGTATCTGATATTTGACCAGCAATATCCCCAGTCCAAACACTCCTCTGCCTTATATGTCATTTTTTATAGGTTAATAGGTTCATAGGTAGGTACTAGGCTATCAGCCCAAGGGCCTAAGTAAGCCTAGCCAACAAAGTTCCCTGGCATACGCTAACCCAAGAAAGTTAATTTCCTGTGCCCCTGTTGAGCAGAGCCACAGATGTGATCCCCGGGGTGTATTTCCTATTTCCCATCCACTCATCAAGATTTTTCTTGAAGAGTGTTAATGAGGAACTTTGCTTGACATAGATGGGTAGCTTGTTCCAGAGAATGGGAAGTCTCTGGGACAGGAATCTATCCCTCCAGCAAGTCCTGTTTACTGTGGTGACAAGGTTTAGGTCCCTAAAGCATGTAGCTCAGAGGGATTGGGATTTCATTAGGTGCATGTGCAACAGCTCTGGGTCGGAGTAGGTGATATGCTACAGAGTAAAGCTGGAGTTTTTTGAGACAATCATTGTAGGGCATCTGCTTGAGGCCAGTAATCCTCTTTGTGAGGTACTTCTGTGGGCTTTCCAGCTGCTACAGATGTCTTGTGAGGTACATTCCAAAAGGGGCATTGGACTCTATAATGGGTCTAATGAGTGTCGAGTAGACATGACCTCTTTTTTTTCCTGGATGAGAACCCTTTTGTGATGAGGTGTGCTATGTAGAAGGATTTCCTGACTATTGTGGCAATGTGTTTATCAAAGGAGAGACTACTGGTCACCTGGGTCCTAAGGTTTCTTATCACACATTCGGTGTTAAGAAGACTGCCGCCTATGTGGTAGTTCATGGTTACATAGTTTTTACCAAAGGGGATAACAATGCACTTTTTGGCATTGAGCTTGAGGCCATGGCTCTGACACCAGGTATCTGTCTCAGTGAGGCCCTTCTGTAGAATGTCCACATCATTTGGGGACTCGACTATAACTCCTAGTTTGCAGTCATCTGCAAACTTTGCTAGCCAGAGGCCTTCTGTGTTAGCCTGTACTTCAGAAAAGTAGATAACAAACAGGAGAGGTCCCAGGACTGAACCAGGTGGTACTCCACTTGTCACTGGTTTGAAGTCAGATTTGGAGTCTGCAACTTTTACAGTGTGGGTTCTGTCAGTGAGCCAGTTGGCAACCCATCTTGTGACATAGGGATTTATACCTAGTTTAGTGAGTTTAGCTATAATTCCAAAATGGGGGATAGTGTCGAAAGCCTTGGCGAGGTCAAGATGGTCTGTGTGAACTACCTTACCCTCGTCTATGGCTTTGGTGACTGCCTCAAAGAAGTCAACCAGGTTCAGGAGGCATGATCTGCCTTTCATAAACATGAAGTGGGTGGGGTCCAGAGTTTGGAGATTATCAATGTCTTTGTTTATGAATTCCATGATGATACATTCCATGGTTTGCAGACCAGGCTCGTTAGGCTAATAGGGCGATAGTTCCCAGGATCAGTGGTAGCTCCCCCTTTGTGGAGTGGGATAACTGTTGCTGTGCACCATTCAGTAGGCACAAAGCCTGACGTGAGGATATGATTGAACATAGTGCTTAGGAGGGGAGCCAGTTCATTCTGAAGTTCATGTAAAACACAGCCTGGGATGTTGTCCAGTCCCATGGATGCTGTGTTTTTGGCTTTAGAGAGTGCTGCTTTTACCTCTGAAGTTGTGATTACAGGGACTCTGTGTTCTTCATGTATAGATATGGGCCCTTTAGTGGGTGAGAGGGGGGGGTAAAGTTAGCACTGAACTTATCTGCCAGGATGTTGGCAATATCAGTTGGGTCTGTAATTTTTGTGCCATTGTGCTGTAACTCAGAGCAGATCTGGGTGTTGCCATTCAGATTCTTGACATAGCTATAGAATGCTTTGTGATTGTCCTTAGAATCAGTGGCAATCTTGTTTTCATAGCTAGCTTTGGAGGATCTTATAAGGGATCTCAGCTTCTTACTCTCTTTTGCAACAATTTCTATCTTCTGTTGTAGAGTTTGTTTATGGCAGGGGACCACCAGATTGGCTTCCTTTTTTTGGAGGATAGCATCTTGGTTCTGTTTGGGATAGGATGAACTATGCACTTGTGTAAGTGCTTATAGAGTGCATTTGTGAAGGATTCAGCAGTCGTAACTGTATTGTTCATCTTCATGGGTGTCATGAAGTTTGCCACTTCTGTGTTAAGAAGCAGGAAGTTGGCTTTGGAGAAATGTTTTACTGTGGTTTCCTTAATGGGGATGGGGGTGGGATGTGGATATCTATGGTGATTAGCTTATGGTCGGTTCTGACCAATGAGGAGTTGACTTCAGGTGTGGAACACCGGTTACTCATGTTGGTAATGACTAGATCTTGGATATTGTTGCTCCTGGTGGGGGTGTGGATAAGTTGATCCAGGGCATTGGAATTTATGAATTCCAGAAAGCACTGAGGGAAGGAGTTGGTACATGAGTAGTTTTTCCAGTTAATGGTGGGGTAGTTGAAATCACCCAATATTAGGGTGTTTGGTTGAATCCTAATGTTTTCTAGTATATCAAAAAAGAGGAGTGGGAATTCTGGGGAATGGTGGGGGATCTGTGGCAGGCTACAATTTGGTTTGCAGTTTTGCCCAGAGTTAGTTGCACTTGGATAACCTCGGCTGGATTATGCTGAGCAACTAGCCTGGAGGTGTGGATATCCTTAATGAATATGGACACACCTCCGCCTTTGGTGTTCCTGTCCAGGTTAGATGGCCAAAAAGTGTTGTATGAGTTATAGCCTGGTAATGCAGGGGTGCTCTCTGGAGCCTTGAACCAGGTCTCAGTCACTGCACAGACATCGATGTTCTCCACTTTAAGGAGTGCCTCAATTGAGTGCATTTTGAGATTTAGACTTCTAGCTTTGAGTAGCATTACCCTCAGTTTTTGCTTGCCTGTTCCTGTTATGGTGGTGAATTTGTCATTTGAACCTTGCCTAAAAAGGCACTATAGGGGCAGCAAGAGCCTTAGCCAGTATCCGGAATCCCAGAGGTGACAGGTGCAGGCCATCTCTGTCAAAGCATCGTGGTCTATAAGTTTGTTGTGTACCTTTCCTCATCAACAGGTGTCCACCCTCTATCTGTCTCTGTCCATTAAGCCTCTTCTCTACCTTTTGAATCAGTACCTCCTCTATCTGTTTGTGTCCAAGTTTTATGTTTTTCTGGTACTTCTGCCTTCCTTTCTTTATCAATTTATACTTCACACAACTATTCTTTACCACCTTTCTCATCTGTTCTGCATATCCGTATATCCTCTTTTCCCCCATTGCATGTCATTCTTTATTATTATTACTTATATGTGTTTTCCTCTGGTTAGTATCCCCCCCATTCTAACTCTCTCATCTCCCCATTTCCTCCTTATTTATATAATGACCTGGCATGGCATTTTGTTATGCTAACCCTCCTTTGGCTCTTTATGACTGAGTGTGTGACAGCAATGTGTTGTGAGATCTCATAGCCTTAGGCATGATTTCCTGCTTTTCTTGTGACATTTAGTTGCCTTTTTTAGCACAACTTCACCATTGTAGCTGCCTAATTCTGCTTCTCCCTGTATTGTGATTCCGCTACTTTATTATACAAAGCTTTTATTCCGATTATGGCTCTCAGCAGAGCTGCTGTATATCAGACCAGCTGCATGCTACACCATTCTATAGGCTGCTTGCTGTTTAACACCATACAAGCAGACAGTATAAATCCTAGCTAATATCTACATAATCACAGCAAGAAAATACAGATGCAAACAGAAATGCCAACAAGACCAAACATCATAATAGGAAGCATAAACAGTATATATAGAACCTATACATCCTCAGAAAAGACAACATTTGACAAAATGTAAAAAAAAAAAATATTCCAATACACCACCACAAAATGCATTCAACCCCACACATACAGAGATACATAAAATACTGCAGATATACATAAAACTGGAAAATCTCACACATACCCCAGTACTGACACAAGTAAAACAAACACACATTTATGCAAAGCAGTTAAATAAATAATACTGAGCACTTACTAGATATCAGGCTGGGAAGAGATAGAAGATAGTCCAACCTGCTTTGCCAGGGGATGGATCTCACCTGTCCCTCCATGGCTTCTGTACATTGGTTAAAACCTTGCCCACTCCCTTTGAATCTGTTTTAAGGCAAAGCCAGTCTTCTAAAACTTCCACATAACTAAACAGAATCAGGACATTAAGTTACTGCTCTTCAGTGTTAAAATCCCTAACAAAAACACACACCCTATAATTACTACTTACCTTGGAAAATGTAGGCGTATGCATTGTCCAACACCAGTGAATGTTCTCCGTTAGTTGAGGGCTTCAGTGTCCATTACTTACTCACGCCCACCGGAAATGAAGTAGCAAATATGGTAGCGTCGTCTGTTTTTAAAAAAGTCTGACCTCCAGACGCATTAGACAAGATAATGACTTTCAACTCCTCACTGCCTAACTTACTATAAACAAAAGCCTCTATGACATCAAAGATAACTAGAGGACCCCCCATGCCCCCCCTCAACTTGTACATCCTTATCAACCAATATGGCAATCCTATGTATTAAAGCAAACTCCATTTTCTAAGGAGACTTCAACTATCTCATCTTCAGCTGGGAGCCTTGTGTATCCTCAAATATGCATGCCCGGAGGTTTCTAGAATTCATAAATGTAAACTCCCTTTTCCAGTTGACCACACCCCACCAGGGGAGGTAAAATCCTAGACTTGGTCCTTACCATTATGGGAAAGCTGTGCTGTCCACCTATTTAATCTCCTCCCTGGTCATATCAGACCACAAATCAGTCACATTCACTATAAGACTGATGCCAGAAGCAGCCTCCAATAACTCAGTATTCAAAAACTATGCAAAGGCTACTCTACTAAAACTGAGTGATGACCTGAATAAATTAAAAAGCCCCTTGAACCTTGAAAATCCCACTACTTTTGCTGAATTCTTTTCTGCCAAGTTCCATGCATTATGCAAATAGTTGTTCCACTTAAAGATAAATAAAATGTAAAATCCAAAACTAAACCCCTGTAGTGGAACCCTAATGTAAACAGGCTCTATAATAAAAGAAATAAACTAATTACATGCAAAAATAACCGTGATTGTCAACAAGCCAAAAACGTGCTTGCAAAATTAAACAAGGAACTTAAAAAGTCCTGATCAAATCAAATTCCAGATATGAGGAAAAAATAGCCACCCAGGTGACAACCTCAAAGCTTTCTTTAATTACATTAAAATATTGGAAACAATGTCCAGCACTATGCATAGCTAACAGTAAAATATACTGCATAATTAGGCCTAGAGGACAAATTCATCTCCACTTCACTTACCACCCCCCGCCAATGTTTTCAGATCAAATAACTACATCTAATCCACACCTTAAAATTTCCCAAGAACAAGTTAGGCATTATCTAAGGCCAGGAATACTGTGTTTATTGGGCCAGATAACATACCAGGCTCCCTACAGGCCTGAAACATGAATTGTCAGATCCACAACAGAGGCTATTCAGCACTAACATTAAAACAGGCTTTGTGACAGCAACAGTCATTCATTGCACAAAGGTGGAGTTACAACAGATGCTGGGGATAATAGCCCTTTAAGCCTGACCAGCCTCATATGTAAGGCTGTGGAAAAGATCACTATGGAAAAAATAAATAGGGATAAAGGTGATGTCCAGACCTCTCAACCCAGCCTAGTTTAGATTCATCAAGGGCAAGTTCTGTTTGCATAATTTTGACTTCTTTGAAAAAGTACCTGGGGCAATGGATAATGGCATATCAGTGCACACTGTATAAACAAACACAAACGACTGTAAAAACAAGAAAAGAGAGCCATATGTTCACAAGTAACTAGAAAACAAGCCTTTTATTCTACAAAATGTCTGTATGAAGCGCTTTTCATTAAGCTAGATAGCAAAACATTTTCAGATAAAAAATCTTGCTTAACTAATGTTTAAATATACATCATGTGACTACTTTGGCCATTAAAACACATTCATTATTCATTAGCAAGTCATTGAATTTAAACATACAGTACATTGTTTTAAAAACAAGAGACTTATAAAGTCAGAAACTAGAACCCAAACTAAAAAAGTCAGAAACTTAAAAAGTGCTTAACATTCCCAACAAAATATCTTTTTCTCTTTCATTTGTTTTTTAGATTTATTTGATATTAAAATTCATACTAGAAAATATATATATGTGTGTAGAAAGGAAATGTATTTATTTTTTTTGTTTGTGTGTATATATATATATATATATATATATATATATATATAAATATATATAAGCTTTTATGTCATTACAGCTTTCAGTTTTAAAATGCTTGTGATAGAGCAAAACTCATTCAAGTCTGGGTACTGACAGGGATTTAGTTTAAGTTGCCATAACAGTTCTGCTCTTTCAAGTAGTAAGGGCCCTGGTCCACCTCTTATATCTGTCTGGACTTGATCAATGACTTTAAACTTGAATTTGAGATCTGGAAAGTCACTGCAATGTTTGGCTGGTGCATTATCAAGTTTTTTTCTTTCCTAAATGTAAATAGGTTCATAAACCCTCTCTTTAAACTTACGGTCGGTTTTGCCAACATAAAATGCTGGACACAATTGGCATGATGCTAAATAGACTATAGATTTAGAGTTACTGTTAAACCTTTGGTGTAACCAATAGGTCTTGCCTCTCACATTAAAGCTACATCCTGTTTTAATGTATTTGCATTGATTACATGCTTTGCATCTCAGCATCCCTGGGTTTCTAGTAGGAACTGGTCTAACTGATTCAAGAATGTTTTTAAGATTCCTACCTTTCTTGAAAGTCACCACAGGGTGGTCACCTAGTTTACTTCCCATATCTTGTTCTGCTGTTAATAACACCCAGTTTTTCTTAATAATGCTTATTAATTCACCTGAGTCATGACAAAATGTTGTTGTAAAACTCAGGGTATATGATGTGATATATCCAGTTAGAATTATGTTACTTACTGGGTGGGCATTTTTCAGGTACTCTGAAAAACTATCTGTAACTACCTCACTAGATCCAGTGCCATCTAAAATTGGTTTGTAAATGCCCTGTTTCCTTTTATTACAGACTTCTAGGATCAGTTGAGATAATGGTTGTGTTGGATACCCCCTATGTGTGAACATAGACCTAAGGGTCTCACACTCCTCTTCAAAATGAGAATCCTCGGTCACCATCCTTGCTGCCCAGACTAGTTGTCCTTTCACAACTGATTTCTTTTGGTGTTGAGGGTGTGAACTGGTGCAATGCAGGAAAGAGTTTGATTATGTGCTCTCCTGTATATCCAGGCCCTATATCTCTGCTTATGTAGGTCTTTTGTTAACAACTGTCAACTGATTCACGTATGTCTCCACACAGAAGATGCTCTAGCTGAAAATTGAACGGGACAACATCTTGCTATGAGGCGACAACGTTACCGCAGCACCACCACCGCAGTAAAACCATGGACTGAAACTAAGTCCCAAAAAATGTGTAATCAAATCCTTTGGCAAGCATGACTTCCTTTGTAAATACCACATTGACACCCACCCCCCTCCAAAAAAAACTGATCCAATTCAGTGTTCCCAATGATATTTCATCATCAGCATAGGTTCCCAGATCCCTAACTAAAGGATCCTTTTTCAGAGGTGCATTATCAATGAGATCATCACTAGACTAATTATCAAGTATAATATCCTTTTCCATATATCTGCATAGTACTCGTCACAGCTGGAACAAACACTATGGGAGATCGCAGACATACCTCAGGGATTACTTCAGTGTCACTGCTTGACAGAGGCACAGCAAAATGATAGGCATAGTTTTTATTCAAACTAAAGGGGTGGCGAAAGCCACATAACTATGGGTTAGGCTTATAAATGCCCTTGGGCAGATAGCCTAGTATGAACCTATGAACCTATGAACCTATGCTTCTTCACTAAAAAAATCCTGGGCCTAAATCAAAAAATTTACCCCGACCATCTCAAATCCTTGTCCCCCTTCTTGGTATCATACAGGTTGCTAAGAGGTTACCTTTGCCTCGTATATTAAGCCTCAGGAGACCCGGTCCTATCACACCTATTTCATACTCAGAAGTCACAAGGTATCATAAACACCTGCTCAAGGGACCTCAATCTCATTACCATGATTGGCACAAAAAATAGATGGGTAACTGCAAATTCAGTCATGACTTAGCGCCAATGTCCCTCATAGATAGGAGAAACATGTAAGTAATAGCCTCCACTGTGTGCTAAAATACAACAAAAAAATCAATTTATAGCTATCAGTAACCAGGCACCAGGAATTGAAGAAAATAACAATTAATGTTTTTTTTTCAGTTTAGCATTTTTAACTGAAACAAGACTTCATCATAGCCAAAGAAAATACTTAAACAGCCCCTTAAATACACTCATCCAACCACCCTCAACTAGACTGAACCAATCAGAGTACTCATTTAAAATAATAGATCAAATTTCAAAAACTGTTCTTAAGCCCACTTATTTTTGCAAGTTCATTCACAAATTAATCATTATTTATAAAATGTGACTTTGATTTCATTACTTTGTTGCAACCATTCAAAAATAATTCCATAATTACTTAAATTTTTTTTGATGAAGTCCTGTTTAGGAAAAAAGTGCAAAATTGAAGTGGAGTTTCATAAAATTAATAGTTATTCACTTCAACTCATGGTGTCTGGTTACAGATCACTGTGAAACATGTAAGTACCTACACACACTTGTGTGTCCCGTCTTTTGAGATTCATTTTGCAAAATATAAGAACTAATAATTACCATGAGAATGCAGAGCTAGGCTTTTTGAGATCCTCACAGATCAGTTGCTTAATATGTACTTAAGAACTTCTGTACCCCAAAAGTATAATACTTATAAAATATAACCAAATCCAACAACAAACTCTCAATTAACACAGAGCAAAACAGACTAATGTACAAGCTTGATCGTTCCCCCTTTTTTTTTTGAGAAAAATTGTTATTCAGTAATGTCACATTGTGATAAATAGATGTGTATAAATACTTAAAAACACCATAAAATATGCATGCCTAACCTGTACAACTGACACCATTAACTTCCTGCATAGGTCTCAAAAATTAATCGTGCAAACACAAATTAAAAGAATTAATAGAATTAATATGGCTTCTTAAAATATTAAATGCACAATTACTTTACATCTAAATCAACAGTACATAAAAATGATGAAATGAATCCATCTCAATCACCATAACTGCAGCAAGGGAATTTAGTGCCCTGGACAACACAAAAAGTGGCTCCCCCACACTGTTTTTAAGAGATCATGACCACTTAATGACACCTATCAAACATTTTTTAGAAACATATGACAGTTTCCTGCTTGTCACTAATAGAACTTGAGTGCTTAGATTAAATCTTATACAATAACTGTCAAACTGCTCCATTTTTAAACTATGTCTACCTTTAAAAATAGAAAAAAAATCAACTGTTTGTGATCCTTACTTATAGATAGCTTCTAAAATGTAATTTGTTTATTGAACCATGTATTTTTATTGGAAATTTTCATTCATAAATACCATAAATATTTTGTAAGATCATTTTTTTAGGTATACAATTAGGTTCATAGGTGTTTACTAGGCTAATGGCCACAAGGGTCTTTTTATCCCTAGCCATGCATCCCAAATCTGTGACAAGTTCTGATACCCTTGATAAGTGTAAGCATGGGCCTGGGAGATGAACCATTTACAGGTTACCTGTTTGCATCAGAGACATAGGTACCAAATCAGGGATGAATTTCCACTTTCCCATCCAATTGTCCAAGTTGCACTTGAATTGGGTTAGGGAGGAACTCTGCTTCACATGGATGGGGAGCCTGTTCCATAGATGGGGTAGTCTCTGGGATACATACCTATCTCTCCAGCAGGTCCTATTTATATCACAGGCAAGGTTTAAGTCTTTAGACCGGGTAATTCTGCTACAGTTTGTTTTGTGGATATGCAGGAGGTCCATCAGAGTGGGCTCTGACAATGCCCTGGATGCCGGGCATAGATTTCCCCTCAAAAGCCTGTAGGAGACAGAATACAGGAATAAGGCCTTTAGGCAGTCTGTATAGGACATATTACTTATGTCCTGTATTATTTTAGTGAGGAACCTCTCTGGACATTCCAGTTGTTGGATATGCATGGTTAAGTACATACCAAAGGATGCATTGTACTCAATGATAGGTCTGATGAATGCCGAATACAGTGGAACTATGACTTCCTTGGACTTGGATGCCATACCTTTGTTTAAATGTTGCACAACATAGAATGATTTCCTCAACACTGTAGACACAAGACAAACATAAGTCCCTGACTACTGGGTCAACCCTAAGGGGTGTGTTGTTAGTATGATAGTTACCAGGGATGGATGACTTCCCAAAGGATGCAATTATGCATTTCTTGGCATTTAATTTTAGTCCATGGCTCTGACACCAGTTATTTGTCTGTGTCAGCCCCTCCTGGAGAACATTTGTGTCAGTGTGAAATTCAATGACAGTTCCTAATTTGCAATTATCTGCAAATTTTGTCAGTCAGAGACCACTGAGATTAGCTTTGATTTCTGAGAAGTAAATGCCAAAAAGGAGCAGTCCAAGGACAAATCCCTGAGGGATTCCACTTGTGACTGGCCTCTTTGTAGAGGTGGACTCCCCAGTTCTAACTTCCTGGGTCCAGTCTGTGAGCCAGTTGACTAGCCACCAGGTGACATATGGGTTTGTACCTAACCTCTTGAGTTTGTCAACAATCCCCGAGTGGGGTATTGTGTCAAATGCCTTGGCCAAGTCAAGGTAGGCAGTGTGAGTGATTTTGTCCTCATCCATTGCTTTGGTGACCTTCTCAAAGAAGTCTGCCAGATTGAGTAGGCAAGATCTGCCCTTGACGAAACCAAACTGGGTTGGGTCCAGTGTCTGGAGGTTTACTATATCTCTATTGATCATCTCCATGATAATTCTTTCCATGGCTTTACATATAAAACTAGTGAGACTTATGGGTCTGTAGGTGTCCCAACTTTGTTCAGAGGGATAACTGTTGCCTTTCTCCATTCATGAGGCATGAAGCCTGTTTGGAGGCTACAGTTACATAATAATTCCAGAGGCCGTGATAGGTCATGTTTCATGCAGTTTAAAATACATCCTGGGATATTGTCTGGACCCATTGATGTAGCGTTCTTGGTCTAAGACAAAGCATTAAGGACCTGTTCCCTAGTGATAGTAGGAGAAGTTATATTTGATGATATTTCCTTAGGGAAGGTTGAGGGGAGAGAGGAGTAAAGTTGGAGCTGAGTTTATCAGCCGGGAGGTTTGCTATATTTTCTGGCTCAGTACAGCTGGCTCCATTTACAATGAGCTCTGCACACAATTGTGTATTGCCTTTGAAATTGTGGACATATCTAAAGAATGCGTTGTAGTTGTTCTTGGCCTGGGAGGCCAAACCTACCTCAAAATTGGCTTTGGTAGACTTTATTTGTTTTCTGAGTTATTTAGTTTGAGAGTGCTTTTATCCTTCTGGATGCTGCACCTCTTAATTTTTGCCATTATTTTTTTCCTCCTGTTATACATCCAACTGATTTTGAGATTCCACCAGGATGGCTTGTTTTTTGAGTTAGTTTTGTACTTCTTCCTGGTGGGTACAGCTCCCTCTATGCAGCTATTAACATGCTTGTACAGGGTGTCTGTAAACAGTTCTGCATAGGCAAAAGTGTTCTCATGGTTTATAGGGGCCTGAAATTTTGCCAGGTTCCCAGTTAATAGCAGGAGGCTAGCCTTAGAATAGTTCCTGAATATTCCCTGTTGAGCTGGGGGTCCTGGTTTTATTTTTACTTTAAAAGAGACCATCTTGTCCCAGATGATGCAAGGATCTGTAGGCTTGTAGCCTTTTTTCTCGTAGATGCCTCAAATAGCAACCAGACAAGTCAGGTACGTTAAGTACAGACACTCACTCTCCAGCCAGAAACAGTCAGGAAGAATCAATGCACTCTGCTCCTACTCCTACCAGGATCAGAATATAAAATTACTAAAGTTATTTAAATGTTTCCAGTATCAAATCTCACCTTATGTCTATCCACATTGGACATTCTTGCTTTAAAATGATTGAAATCTACTCAATATATGCCAATTAATGAGACAGCTCAAAAAAGGGTTTTTCAAGAAATCCACCACCTATGGGGGGCAAGCCTCCCTCCTCTCAAACTTCCATATTCTGTCTCTTCAGTCACATACACTGGGGAAAGGAATTGCCTCCAAATTAGTTCACAGCAGTCTTACTATGTTTATTCTAGTTAGATGACGCAAATGCTTCTTAAGAAGGTACAGATATGGGCTTATGAGGATCCTATTCAAGCAGGATTTTACAATTATTTATCGCTCTGATGATATATTTTTAAAACACATGAGATAAAACTGTTTAAATGTTTTGGAAAATAAAGTTACGGATGCGACAAAAGTTTTCAAACACTTTGTTGATAAAAGTTACATATTGTCCTGACATTCCATTGTTCTACATATTTTTCTGTTGATCGAGTTTATGATAACCATAGTGTTCTTCTGGAATACCAGATGAAGCAATCAAAGAAACCAAAAAATAACCAAAACCACACAAATGTATTCAAATACATCCACAGTAAGCGCTTTCATCGATGCAGTCTTAACAAGTCCTGAGTGGATGAAAGCACTTACTGTGGATGTACTTGAATAACTTTGTGTGGTTTTGGTTATTTTTTTGGTTTCTTTGATTACTTCTGGTGGTTACCTGAAGTGTTTTTCCTATTGTTTGGTATAATAGATGAACTAGCCTGAATTATCATCATCCCCCTTTTTCCCATTCTTCCCATTTTCTACATATATAGGGTGTGGGTGTCTTATCCACGTTTGCCATCTCTCTTGATTCAACGCCACCCCCTCACCTTCTTCAGCAGGCATGCCTGTTACCGGTCTTCTCTCACATAATCTGACTGTTACCGGTCTTCTCTCACATAATCTCACTGTTACCAGTCTTCTCTCACATAATCTGACTGTTACTGGTCTTCTCTCACATAATCTGACTGTTACCGGTCTTCTCTCACATAATCTGACTGTTACTGGTCTTCTCTCACATAATCTGACTGTTACTGGTCTTCTCTCACATAATCTGAATGTTACTGGTCCTCTCTCACATAATCTGACTGTTACTGGTCTTCTCTCATGTAATCTGACTGTTACCAGTCTTCTCTCATGTAATCTGACTGTTACCGGTCTTCTCTCACATAATCTGACTGTTACTGGTCTTCTCTCATGTAATCTGACTGTTACTGGTCTTCTCTTACATAATCTGACTGTTACTGGTCTTCTCTCACATAATCTGACTGTTAATGATCTTCTCTCACATAATCTGATTGTTACTGGTCCTCTCTCATATAATCTGACTGTCACTGGTCTTCTCTCATGTAATCTGACTGTTACTGGTCTTCTCTCACATAATCTGACTGTTACCGGTCTTCTCTCACATAATCTGACTGTTACTGGTCTTCTCTCACATAATCCATCCATGTCTTAGCTGGAAGCCCTCATTTCTTATTGCTTTCTTCCTCTCTGTCCTAAATCTTCTTTAACAAATCATCTTCTGCTTTTCTGCACATGTGCTCAAACAACCACAATCTGTTCACTCTAACCTTCTCTACAACTGCGGCTACTTTGGCATATGTTCTGATGTTTTCATTTCTTCATCTGTCCCACAGTGTGCATCCTACCACCCATCTCTGGCACTTCATCTCCCATCACCTCTAGCTATCTCATCTGCTCTGTTTTTACAGTCTAGGCTTCTGTACCAAACAGTAGTACTGGTTGCAACTCTGTTTTATACACCTTTCTTTTCATCTTCTTGGCATTTTTCTGTTAAACACTACCCCCTAATACTTGGCTACATTTGGCTGCAGACCATCTGATTCTAGCCTTGACGTCCTCACTCAGACTTTCCTTCTTCTCAGCCACCACGAACAGTACTTGAAGCTGTTAACTTGTTCCACTGTTTTCCTTTTATTTTTATTCTCAGCTTCTTCGGTGTTTCCCCTATTTACTCCATTACGACCGTGTTGTCTGTACACAGATTCATCTCATGTGCCTTCAGTTTTGCATTCCATTCCCCCTATCCTTTACTGAAGGTCTTGCTCAGAGTCTGCCTGCCATGCCACATTATCTGCATACAGCAAGTCTGTTGTCCTGTACCC